>NC_048566.1:10555000-10721458 GCF_013265735.2 Oncorhynchus mykiss | reverse complement strand
ATCTATGGGGACCTGCTTAGCTCTACCAGGCTGATCTGATAGGTGTATGGTGACCTGCTTAGCTCTGCCAGCCTGATCTGATAGGTGTATGGTGATCTGCTTAGCTCTGTCAGGCTGATCTGATAGGTGTATGGTGACCTGCTTAGCTCTGCCATGCTGATCTGATAGGATCTATGGGGACCTGCTTAGCTCTGCCATGCTGATCTGATAGGATCTATGGGGACCTGCTTAGCTCTGTCAGGCTGATCTGATAGGGTGTATGGGGACCTGCTTAGCTCTACCAGGCTGATCTGATAGGGTGTATGGGGACGCCCTGCTGGCCAGTGATAGCCCACCTGGCCCCCCTGCCTTCAAAGATTCACATCAGAAAGTCTGGGTGCATCTCATTCTATTCCCCGAAGCCTTCAAACTCAACTCTGGACCACTGTGTTTGTGCACTATATAGGAAATAGGATGCTATTTGGGACGCAAACAATATCAGCTCTTTAAGTTATGTAGGTGATGTTACTGATGTTCTTCTAGATGCTGTCTTTCTCCTTAATGTTGTTGTTATTATAACAACAAGGGTCTGTTCTCTCTCGGTCTCTGTGCGTGCAGAGCTGAGTGGCAGCTTGTTCCGTGTAACAGCCATATCACTCCAAGAGGACAACCACATGCCGATGACATTCTGAAGAGCAACGGATCGCTAATGCTAGCCCATTTACATAGAGGACCATGCTTAAAATACACAGGAGAGAGTGTAGATACACCACTATTCCTGTTTATCTGAGATTGAATCCCACATCCCCGTGGGACAGCTAATTGGTGTACAGTGGAATTCTAATGTCCCTCGTTAGAAAAGTCAACTGGGCTTAAGAACAATGAATTAAATAATGTTACAACAGCAATGAGTAATGTGTTAGTTATACAAATATTAAAGGAACCTATATTTAAAACCACTATCTGGATGTATGAGGCTGCTGAGGGGAGAACTGTTTAATTCTCTAATGATACAGTGTATGAATCACAGGAGGCTGATGAGGGGAGAACTGTTTAATTCTCTAATGATACAGTGTATGAATCACAGGAGGCTGCTGAGGGGAGAACTGTTTAATTCTCTAATGATACAGTGTATGAATCACAGGAGGCTGCTGAGGGGAGAACTGTTTAATTCTCTAACGATACAGTGTATGAATCACAGGAGGCTGTTGAGGGGAGGACTGTTTAATTCTCTAATGATACAGTGTATGAATCACAGGAGGCTGCTGAGGGGAGAACTGTTTAATTCTCTAATGATACAGTGTATGAATCACAGGAGGCTGCTGAGGGGAGAACTGTTTAATTCTCTAACGATACAGTGTATGAATCACAGGAGGCTGCTGAGGGGAGGACTGTTTAATTATCTAACGATACAGTGTATGAATCACAGGAGGCTGCTGAGGGGAGAACTGTTTAATTCTCTAATGATACAGTGTATGAATCACAGGAGGCTGCTGGGGGGAGGACTGTTTAATTCTCTAATGATACAGTGTATGAATCACAGGAGGCTGCTGGGGGGAGAACTGTTTAATTCTCTAATGATACAGTGTATGAATCACAGGAGGCTGCTGAGGGGAGAAGACTGTTTAATTCTCTAACGATACAGTGTATGAATCACAGGAGGCTGTTGAGGGGAGAACTGTTTAATTCTCTAGTGATACAGTGTATGAATCACAGGAGGCTGCTGAGGGGAGAACTGTTTAATTCTCTAGTGATACAGTGTATGAATCACAGGAGGCTGATGAGGGGAGAACTGTTTAATTCTCTAACGATACAGTGTATGAATCACAGGAGGCTGCTGGGGGGAGGACTGTTTAATTCTCTAACGATACAGTGTATGAATCACAGGAGGCTGATGAGGGGAGGACTGTTTAATTCTCTAATGATACAGTGTATGAATCACAGGAGGCTGATGAGGGGAGAACTGTTTAATTCTCTAATGATACAGTGTATGAATCACAGGAGGCTGATGAGGGGAGGACTGTTTAATTCTCTAATGATACAGTGTATGAATCACAGGAGGCTGCTGAGGGGAGGACTGTTTAATTCTCTAACGATACAGTGTATGAATCACAGGAGGCTGCTGAGGGGAGGACTGTTTAATTCTCTAATGATACAGTGTATGAATCACAGGAGGCTGATGAGGGGAGGACTGTTTAATTATCTAATGATACAGTGTATGAATCACAGGAGGCTGCTGAGGGGAGAAGACTGTTTAATTCTCTAACGATACAGTGTATGAATCACAGGAGGCTGATGAGGGGAGGATGGCTCATAATAATGTCCAGAACATGGAGCGGTATTAAATACATGGGAGATCATGTGTCTGATGTATTTGAAAACATTCCACTTATTCCACTCCAACCATTACCACTTCCTCCCCAATGAAGGTGCTACCAACCTCCTGTGGTATGAACGTAATCCTGAAAAAACATAATCTCCATGTCCTTCAGTTAGACAACTTTAAAAGACCTTTAAGAGATCGTGCCTTGTGTTTCATTCCCAGGCACACAACCAGATGTGCATCCCCATATTAATCAGGCAGCAGTCTCTCTAATGAGGGAGAAGGATTAGCCTATCACTGTCTGGAGACGGAGGCTGATGGGGTGGGGGGTGGTGAGGCTGCTGACTGGGGTCTAGGAGAGGGGCTTACTTCTGGGTCATATTCATTAGGAACCAAACGGAAGAAAATGGACTGAAACTATGAGTGATTATACCTGAACACACCCAATATAAAAAAAAGTGTCCTAATGAATACGACCTTGTTTTTGGGGGAGGGGGGTGTGGGGAGTGGTTGTTATGATCTTTGACCCTCTCCCCCTCTTGTTCCCTAGTGCGTCAGCATCAGAGGAGAGGAGAGAGGAGCGTGGGGAGTGTAGTGGGTCCAGGGTGGTGCCCTGTCCCTCTCTGAAGGAGGCGGAGAGTGCGTCTATCCCGTTACTGCGTCAGCGATGAGCAAATACACGACAGGATGCAAACGCTCCGCTCCAGGGACCGGCCCTCCCACTCCGGGTATATAAGGGTCAGTCCTGCACCTTCAGGAGAAGTGTCCCGCTGTCTGTTCCAGCTGTACTCCCTCTACTGTACACTCCTCTCCTCTACTGTTATCAGACTGTTGAGCCCAGCCTGTGTGGACTGACTGAAGGTAATTGAACTTTGTGTGGCTATTTCTTTTTCTAATTTTTCTGCTGTGAGGTCGCTGTGGTTATCAGTAAAGAAGCTTAATGAACACTTGGAGCATGGGACTAATTCCTTGCACAATGGGTTCTCTACAATTGAAGTACAGGGTTTAAGTTCAGGTCAATAATCCAACTGGGTTCCAGTCAATTATGTGAGGACGTAATTGTGTTTTTCATATGAAATCTGTCTGGAATTAATGTATCGACATTCATTCACTGTAGCTAGTTTGAGAAATGATGGTGTGTCCTGACTCCTGTTCAATATCTGATGTATTATTGCTGCCTGAATAAACCTTCCTTTGGAATGCTGTCCTTCTATATTTGTTTTAATTCTATACAACCCAGACAGTTCTTGTTTGTTGAATCTACATGAATTATTCACTAGTCCATTGGTGGTATGAAGACATCTTCACCCGGGAGAGTAATTTTCAATGGCTCTTTAAACAGAGAAGAGTCTGTTTTTTCTGCCTCTGAGGCGTCTTATGGTAGAAAAGTAAATTCTCCTGACTGGAAGCTGAAGAAGCCGATAACATGGATCGCTGCCTAATTGCGTTGTTTCTTTCCTCCAGGATTATATTTCAACAGGAAAGACTCATCCATCAGTATTACTTCCCTACAACTTATATGACTGGTCAATTCATATTGGGTGGGAAAGGGCACTTTAATTTTGTTTTAACAAAATGTATTGTTTTGGCTAATTGCCTTCTACCCCTGTGCTGCATAATGCAACAAAAAGGTTTCAGTTGTGTCACAAGAAAAACAATCATGGTATTCCTTGTAAAACGTATTTTTTTAAAGACTCAAATGTAATACAGATCTATGCAGAGATGTTAATTCATGTTCTCTTTTGATGCTAATCTTTTCTGATGTTCTGTCCATCTCTCTCTCTCTCTCTCTCTGTGCCCCCTCCCTCTCTCTCTCTGTGCCCCTCCCTCTCTCTGTGCCCCCTCCCTCTCTCTCTCTGTGCCCCCTCCCTCTCTCTGTGCCTACTCCCTCTCTCTCTCTGTGCCCCCTCCCTCTCTCTGTGCCCCCTCCGTCAGCAATGAATGCAGGCATCTGTGTATGTGTACTGCTGGCTGCGTTCTCTGGCAGCAGTTTGGGGCGCCCGTCGCACTCGCAGGATGAGGACAAGCCTGAGCCCCCCCAGCTCGACAGCGTTATGTCTCCCCAACACACACGCCACACCCGCTCAGCACCCTCCAGTGGCCAGCTCATCCCCTTCTCCAAACCGGCAGAGGACGAGGCAGAGGACCCCCGCACCAGCCTGCGCGAACTACTGGCAAGATTGATATCCAGGAAAGGTAAGCCATGGCATCTGTTAAATGTTTGTTCAAGTAAAATAGACCAATGTTAAAGGTTTGTTCCTAAATATCATATTCTAGGGTTGTATGTTATCACAATCCTAGTATCCCTCACTCATGAACTAAGTCACCAATTATATTAAGTCATGTATTAAGTCACCGTATTCTCTATGTAGTGCACTACTTTGACCAGGGCACATAGCGCTCTGATCAAAAGTAGTGTACTATTTAGGGAATAGGGTACCATTTGGGACTCAGCACAGTGACCTTGTATGAGTTTTGGATTGGCATCATCTCCACTCTGATAGCTTTCCCATCTCTATAGTTAAAGCACTTTTCCTCTGAGAAGGAAGAGAAGTCTCACAGTACGAGAGACAGCCATGGAGGAGAAAGTTGATTGTGGGAATTATCCAGACAGAGGAGGCCTTCCCTCCAGTGGTTTTCATCACGTAACAGAGAGATTAAGAAATATGAGATTGTTAGAGAAAGAAAGCCTCCCTCCATCCTTCCTCTCTCTCCTCTGTCATCATTAATCTCTCTGGGTGTCACAATCCAGTCATGGCTGTGTCATGCTGCTGTCATCTGGCCCTGCTCAAACTGGACTTGACTTTTATAAACAATCAAATAAATGGCTATATTTTGCCATTTTAAAAGGAACTCTACAAACGTTGTGTAGGTTAGTGCGGTTTGTAGATATCCTTAACTCCTCTGAAGAGGGCCAGAACATCTACACACATAATAATGAATATTTACACACAGAAGTACATGCCAAAGAATGAAACAGTCAGTGTCTCCAGTGGATTCATAATGACGGATGGATTCATAATGTATTTTAAGCATGGTCCTCTATGTAAGTGGATTCATAATCATCCCTGGGATGATGCTGAGCGGATGTTGCTGAATGGTTCCATCAGATAGCTAGCCAACACTGATTTAGTCATTAACAAGTGTTCATTTGTTTTAATCCAATAGGTCTTCCCTGATCCCTGGAACAGAAAATGATTAAGAAACATGTTATGATCCAACATAAAGGAGTGGTGTTACCCTGATCCCAAACAGTCATAAGGACAGGATGCTTTCTAGGAATAATTATATTATGTTCTTTCATTTAATGATACAATCAAATGAATACGGTTATACCAACAGGAGACTCCAGTGCCTGTTACAGTATAGATGCTATGTGACATCTGTCTCTGTGCCAGACAGAGACAGATATTTTATATCCATATGCATTAGAATATAATGTAGTATTTAAAAGGGCAATCTGGGATTCAAACAATGCACAAGCTCCATTTCTTTGGTAAAAAGCTGAAGGATTGTGCTGGAGAAAAGTAACCCCTCAAATTCCCTGGTTCCAGGATCATTGCAGAGGAGCTCGTCCCTGAGCAGCAGAGCCAGCGGTCCGGGTCCCAGCCACAAGATAAAGGACAGAGACTACCTGGGCTGGATGGACTTCGGACGCCGCAGTGCAGAGGAGTACGAGGAGTACTCCTCATAGAAACAGACGCACCACCACTAAATCCATCTCGATTATCAGAAAACAAAAAAATCATTGTCCCCAAAAGCTATATTTATTATGATGTATTTGATGTAAATGTGTTTGTAAAACTGATATGAAGCAATATATATATACAGTACGTATACAGATTTTTGAAGAAAACAAAAAAGTTTGATGCTTTTCTTACATGTACCCTATACACAGTCCGATGTCCTTAAAACACACAGATACCTAACCAGACAGATTTTGTAGTAGAATCAACCAAGTCTGCATAATATAACGTCCTTCTCCATAGTGTTTCCAAACACTAAGGCCTTGGGCTCATTGTATTCCTAAGTGCCATGCAGTCTAGTGTGTTTAGTGGGCTCATGGCTTGCTCCATTTGTCATTTACAAATAATGTTACACAACGGCTCATCTGACTCATATTTGCTCCCCTATTATGCTGGACCACAGTTGCCACACATTGTTCACAGCTCTAGTCATCACTGAGCCACAGAGATGCAGCAACATACAGCAAGATCCTCCTCTTAATGTAGAAGGTACAGGGAGGTTAGACCATCAGAGACTACAGTGGGTGTATTAGCAGCACACAGAATTTAGGTCTGAAAGTGATACCTCCCTGAGCAACTTGTCTTCTTATGGACCCACTGTACCTACAGCAGCCCAGCACATCACTCGGACTGAATGAAAGAGCAAGAGCGTTTTTGTTAACGAGCCGTCCTCCAAATCTACTTTTTCAGACACACGGCCTTAGAGTGTGATTGTAGCAGCAATAACAGAGGCAATATCACATCTCAGTCACTAAATAGATAAACCGGAACACAGAGGAGACAAATAGAGCCTGGGTTTTTACATTAGACAAAGCACGCAGCTTAACAAATATTGGATGGAGTACCACTTGGGTGCATTGGAGAGACAATGGCTTGGCTTGGATTGCACTGTTGTGAGCATAAAGCTTGGCTAGCGCTGCACTAATGCTAGCACAGGTGTCCCTCAATGAGCTGATTTAATTATTTGCGACAGGTTTTCGTTGTGGGATGGGAGGCAGGAGGCGGAGGAGGGGAGGCAGAGGGGAGAAGGAGGGGAGGATGAGGGGAAGCAGAGGAGGGGAGAAGGGGAGGGTGAGGAGGGGAAAATGGGAGGGTGAGGAGGGGAAAATGGGAGGGTAAGGAGGGGAGAAGGGGAGGGTGAGGAGGGGAAAATGGGAGGGTGAGGAGGGGAGGATGAGGAGGGGAGAAGGAGTAGAAGAGGAGGATGAGGAGAAGGGGAGGATGAGGAGGGGAGAATGAGTAGAAGAGGAGGATGAGGAGAAGGGGAGGATGAGGAGGGGAGAATGAGTAGAAGAGGAGGATGAGGAGAAGGGGAGGATGAGGAGGGGAGAATGAGTAGAAGAGGAGGATGAGGAGAAGGGGAGGATGAGGAGGGGAGAAGGAGTAGAAGAGGAGGTTGAGGAGAAGGGGAGGATGAGGAGGGGAGAATGAGTAGAAGAGGAGGATGAGGAGAAGGGGAGGATGAGGAGGGGAGAAGGAGTAGAAGAGGAGGATGAGGAGAAGGGGAGGATGAGGAGGGGAGAATGAGTAGAAGAGGAGGATGAGGAGAAGGGGAGGATGAGGAGGGGAGAATGAGTAGAAGAGGAGGATGAGGAGAAGGGGAGGATGAGGAGGGGAGAATGAGTAGAAGAGGAGGATGAGGAGAAGGGGAGGATGAGGAGGGGAGAATGAGTAGAAGAGGAGGATGAGGAGAAGAGGAGGATGAGGAGAAGGGGAGGATGAGGAGGGGAGAAGGAGTAGAAGGGGAGGATGAGGAGAGGAGGATGAGGGGAGGTGGAGGAGAGGAGGATGAGGAGAAGGGGAGGATGAGGAGGGGAGAATGAGTAGAAGAGGAGGATGAGGAGAAGGGGAGGATGAGGAGGGGAGAAGGAGTAGAAGAGGAGGATGAGGAGAAGGGGAGGATGAGGAGGGGAGAAGGAGTAGAAGAGGAGGATGAGGTGGGAGTAGGGAGGGATCTGTTGCATAATAAAGCATGGCAATAAAATACAGAAAAACATGAAACATCTGCTGCTGGGGCAATTACATGTATTGGTGCCCATTTACAACAGACAGTGACTAACTGCTGGGTCCACGTTAGGCTCAATGAGATGCTAGAAGGTTGGGACTGGGGATGGTGAGACCCCACAGGGAGACAGTGATTTGACAGACCTAGAGAGATGGCAGGTAGGGGGGATTATGTAGGACCACTAAACATTTCGGAAAACTTGTGCAGATCCCAAAAAGGATGAATCATTTCAGTTCCTTGAATATATTTTTTTAGGGCATCAACAACCTCCTTTGAAGTCTATGATAATGCAAGTCAAACGTCAATTTGATCATCAATTGGTTTGTAAGACACTACAAATATCACTAAGAAAATGTGAATATGTTGAATAGAACAAGAGCTCCAGCATATTTCATTGAACAACCTTATAATAATGCAAAAACAAATCAACATAAATAATTGCATATTCCAACTCCCCCTAAAACACCTGAAGGGAGTGGAATCATGGCCATTATCACCATTGTACAGCACCCCTGGAGCAATTAGGGTTAAGTGCCTTGCTCAAGGGCACAGTGACAGATGATTTATTTCACCTTGTTGGCTCCGGTATTCGAACCAGCAATCTTTCAGCTACTGACCCAATGCCTTAACCATGAGGCTACCTGCTACGTTTTATCCATCTGTGAATATCAAGTGGCTTGTTGTTCAAGTGGATGTGTGATCATACCAGATGTTCCCACTAATTACAAACAAAAGAGAGGACTTCCTTGAACATGGAGAAAAGGGCACTGAAAGAGCACTTAGGGGAACAGCTGAATGAGTAGTGGGTTTATTTCTGCTGCTGTCTGTAGTAATGGACCCGCAACACAATGCACTTGGTTCCAACAACACTGAAATTCTCAAATAGTCATCTAATTGCATGAAACGGAGGCCAAGATCTTTCCCTTGTGAACACGTGTTGTAGCTCGGTCCATATTGTCCTCATAAAGCTGTGTGGGCACCAGTCTGGTGAAACACCATGAAACAACAGTTGTCAAGTACATGTCTTCATAAACGGTTCATTATCATGAGGATTTCTGGTGATTTGTGCTCCAAACACGATGTTATTATTTTGTCTGTAGTGAACTCCAACCAACACTACATAGACGGATAAATAAAAGACATGAAAGCAAGCACTTCATATCAATTGTTTTATTGATAATAGCCTTTTTTTTTTGCAAATTGGTGCTCTTGAAATTCCGGAACACAAAACCCTTGTTTTTAAACCAGTGTTCTGACCACTTCATGGCCTGAACAACATTTTTGTCCCTTATATATCTATATATATTCTAGTTTATTAAAAAATAGTTAACATGGCTAAATTCATTGCATACATACCATTTACAATGTACAAGTAGTATAATAATCATTCCCTTTGTGGTTGAAATGCAGTAAAACCATCATTTAAATCAACAGACACATTTGGACATAATATTTTCTGCTGTTAATCAATACATTCAAAGGCTATTCAAGTTACACACAATGTCAGCAAGGACGATTCTCTACTTTTGTCAGAAGTTAATGATAAATAATAGGCGTTTCTTCTTTATTTCAACACATTTACTGCATCTATCCAAGATGTAACGAGAGCTCATCTTCTCTGCAGTTCAAGTTAAAACTCGTACGAGGAGGATATCCTCAGAACACAAAGCAGTTGTCTGCTCATACCAGGGAGGAAGCAGACAGATCAGTCAGTCCAACAACAGTGGAACTATGTAAAGTATGAGGCACTAGGACGTATTCCCTCCATCTCTCCGTTCCTCAACTTCATTTACAGTACAGGGGCTTTAGTTTAAAGCTAACAGTTCAGTCACCAAAGCTTGTTACCAGAAAGATGAAAGTCAGAAGAAAAATCTAACTTGTATAATGTTTCTCTCATAAAAGTCAACCGCGTCCCTCCCAGAGAACTCTTCTACACACCTTTTGTATTGGGAGACAGCAGTTAGTGGGCTCTGGTTGAAATGTCCTGTATATCTGATTATCACCTTAACCAAATGACTCAAGCCTTTCTTAGACTATCTAGGCCTATAGGTAAATCTTTCAACAACTTTATACACACACGCTCACATACTCGCACTGCACACACATGTCTATAAATCATGTTGGTCTGTTACAATGTATCCAAGTTCAAACCATAGCCTATTCATTCACGGCAAACATCCATGCATCCCTCTTAGCTTCAAGTGTGGCTCCTTCCCACTCTTTATTTGGATCAACTGAGGTGAATAACATGTGTTGTTGCCCAGTATTGTGCTAGCTAGTAGTATGAATACTGTACCTCCAACATTTCATTTCCTCAATAAAGGTCTTAGTTATGTGCATATTGTCATGATGTCACTGAACACCCTTAAATACCACTTAAGGTGCGTTCGTTGGTACTGCTTGCCACTCATTAGCTAATTAACAGGAAGAGAGTGTTTTATCTCCACATGTATACGTTTAGACCTGGGAATAAAATAAATAGATTTTTAATATGAGTTTACCTGGGCTTGGAAGCGCTCCATTTCCTAAACAGATAACAGGTGCTACAGTACATCTTCTTCAGCCTACCGATCTGCAGGGCCAATCAACAATAAAACAATAACACATCATGGTACTATTTACTGAGGCTTGTAAGCAGAGAGAAAAGAGGACAGAGAAAGAGAGGAGAGAGAGACAGAATAGAGAAAGAGGACAGGAGAGAGAATAGAGAAAGAGAGGAGGAGAGACAGAATAGAGAAAGAGGACAGGAGAGGAGAGACAGAATAGAGAAAGAGGACAGGAGAGGAGAGAGAGCGAGACAGAATAGAGAAAGAGGACAGGAGAGGAGAGAGAGACAATAGAGAAAGAGAGGACAGGAGAGGAGAGAGAAAGAGAGGAGAGGAGAGAAGAGAGAGAAAGAGAGGAGAGGAGAGAGAGACAGAATAGAGAAAGAGAGGAGAGGAGAGAATAGAGAAAGAGGACAGAAGAGGAGAGAGCGAGACAGAATAGAGAAAGAGGACAGGAGAGGAGAGAGAGACAATAGAGAAAGAGGACAGGAGAGGAGAGAGAGACAATAGAGAAAGAGAGGAGAGGAGAGAAGAGAGAGAAAGAGAGGACAGGAGAGAAGAGAGAGAAAGAGAGGAGAGGAGAGAGAGACAGAATAGAGAAAGAAAGAAAGGAAGACAAAATAATTAGCATTGATACAAAATGCACTGTAAAAAGAAAGGGCATCTCTTTCAGGCACAGAGTTGATTTGTCACAGACCGGGGACTCATACAGCAGATATATATACATCCAACTCATCTGACAGGTGACAGACAGAAGAGAAAAGTCAACATTCATTCACCCATCATTGAGACTAGTCTGTCTGGGGAGTTTGGAGGAAGAAGCCAGGAGCATGTCTGTGGGGCTGTGGGGCCCCGGGCCCTTCATAGCCATGCCGGCTCCTACCACGGCCGGGTAGCTGCGGTTACGGCGGATGCCTGTGTTCAGAGCGGGGCCGAGGCCCCCTATGGGACTGGTCACCACAGAAGGGCAGAAGTGGGAAGGGCGGTGGAGGCCGCTGAGGGGCCCCAGCATGGTGGGCCCCGTGGCCCCTGATAAAGAGGGGCCGGCCCCAACCACGCTGAAGCGCTTCAGCTTGTCCACCAGCTTCAGATTGTGGACGCTGACGTCAGTCTGACACTCCCTGTCTGCTGACTCACTGCTCTGGGCCTCTGCCCTCACCTCCTTCAGGATGGAGCTGGCCGGCTTCGATGCCAGGAAGTTGTCATAGGGCGGGGCGCTGGGACTGAGTTCGAAGGGGCCCACGGGGCTGCTGGGTTTGGCACAGAGGGAGCGGTGGGTTGGGGAGTTGGGCGGCGTGGAGGGTAGGGTGTCAGGGGGCCGCGGCGGTAGAAGCGACGGTACCCCCCCAGTTGGGATGGAGGTGCTACAGTCTGCCCGGTCCCAGCTCTGAGGGTTGTAGACTGCTGCAGAGATGCCTCGCTCCTGGAGGAGCCGCACCAGACCTCCACTAGTGCTCATGGTCTTGGTGGAGTCTCTCAGGTTGGTGAAGGACTCGGCTGCCAGGCTGAGGCGGCGCGGGGTGCAAGGGGTTGAGCAGGGGGTAGATCTGACGCTGCTGCTGCTGGTCATGACGCAGGAGGCAGTAGGACCCGACATAAGGCTGAAAGAGGGAGATGAGAGGGACACACACAGACCGTCACACACACATACTGCTATACAGTCAGCCATACCGTTATACAGTCAGCCATACCGGTATACAGTCAGCCATACCGGTATACAGTCAGCCATACTGCTATACAGTCAGCTATGCAGTCAGCCATACCGCTATGCAGTCAGCCATACCGCTATGCAGTCAGCCATACCGCTATGCAGTCAGCCATACCGCTATGCAGTCAGCCATACCGCTATGCAGTCAGCCATACCGCTATGCAGTCAGCCATACCGCTATACAGTCAGCCATACAGTCAGCCGCTATGCAGTCAGCCATAGCGCTATGCAGTCAGCCATAGCGCTATGCAGTCAGCCATACCGCTATACAGTCAGCCATACCGCTATACAGTCAGCCATACCGCTATACAGCCAGCCATACTGCTATACAGCCAGCCATACTGCTATACAGTCAGCCATACCGCTATACAGCCAGCCATACCGCTATACAGTCAGCCATACCCCGCTATACAGGCAGCCATACCGCTATACAGTCAGCTCTACAGTCAGCCATACCGCTATACAGTCAGCTCTACAGTCAGCCATAGCGCTATACAGTCAGCCATAGCGCTATACAGTCAGCCATAGCGCTATACAGTCAGCCATAGCGCTATACAGTCAGCCATACTGCTATACAGTCAGCCATACCGCTATACAGTCAGCCATACCCCGCTATACAGACAGCCATACCGCTATACAGTCAGCTCTACAGTCAGCCATACCGCTATACAGTCAGCTCTACAGTCAGCCATAGCGCTATACAGTCAGCCATAGCGCTATACAGTCAGCCATAGCGCTATACAGTCAGCCATAGCGCTATACAGTCAGCCATAGCGCTATACAGTCAGCCATAGCGCTATACAGTCAGCCATACTGCTATACAGTCAGCCATACCGCTATACAGTCAGCCATACCGCTATACAGTCAGCCATACCGCTATACAGTCAGCCATACCGCTATACAGTCAGCTATACAGTCAGCCATACCGCTATACAGTCAGCCATACCGCTATACAGTCAGCTCTACAGTCAGCCATAGCGAAAGAGGGAGATGAGAGGGACACACACAGACCGTCACACACACATACTGCTATACAGTCAGCCATACCGTTATACAGTCAGCCATACCGGTATACAGTCAGCCATACCGGTATACAGTCAGCCATACCGGTATACAGTCAGCTATGCAGTCAGCCATACCGCTATGCAGTCAGCCATACCGCTATGCAGTCAGCCATACCGCTATGCAGTCAGCCATACCGCTATGCAGTCAGCCATACCGCTATGCAGTCAGCCATACCGCTATGCAGTCAGCCATACCGCTATGCAGTCAGCCATACCGCTATACAGTCAGCCATACCGCTATACAGTCAGCCATACAGTCAGCCGCTATGCAGTCAGCCATAGCGCTATGCAGTCAGCCATAGCGCTATGCAGTCAGCCATACCGCTATACAGTCAGCCATAGCGCTATACAGTCAGCCATACCGCTATACAGTCAGCCATACCGCTATACAGCCAGCCATACTGCTATACAGTCAGCCATACCGCTATACAGCCAGCCATACCGCTATACAGTCAGCCATACCCCGCTATACAGGCAGCCATACCGCTATACAGTCAGCTCTACAGTCAGCCATACCGCTATACAGTCAGCTCTACAGTCAGCCATAGCGCTATACAGTCAGCCATAGCGCTATACAGTCAGCCATAGCGCTATACAGTCAGCCATAGCGCTATACAGTCAGCCATAGCGCTATACAGTCAGCCATAGCGCTATATACAGTCAGCCATACTGCTATACAGTCAGCCATACCGCTATACAGTCAGCCATACCCCGCTATACAGGCAGCCATACCGCTATACAGTCAGCTCTACAGTCAGCCATACCGCTATACAGTCAGCTCTACAGTCAGCCATAGCGCTATACAGTCAGCCATAGCGCTATACAGTCAGCCATAGCGCTATACAGTCAGCCATAGCGCTATACAGTCAGCCATAGCGCTATACAGTCAGCCATAGCGCTATACAGTCAGCCATACTGCTATACAGTCAGCCATACCGCTATACAGTCAGCCATACCGCTATACAGTCAGCCATACCGCTATACAGTCAGCCATACCGCTATACAGTCAGCTATACAGTCAGCCATACCGCTATACAGTCAGCCATACCGCTATACAGTCAGCTCTACAGTCAGCCATAGCGCTATACAGTCAGCCATACTGCTATACAGTCAGCCATACCGCTATACAGTCAGCCATACCCCGCTATACAGACAGCCATACCGCTATACAGTCAGCTCTACAGTCAGCCATACCGCTATACAGTCAGCTCTACAGTCAGCCATAGCGCTATACAGTCAGCCATAGCGCTATACAGTCAGCCATAGCGCTATACAGTCAGCCATAGCGCTATACAGTCAGCCATACCGCTATGCAGTCAGCCATACCGCTATGCAGTCAGCCATACCGCTATGCAGTCAGCCATACCGCTATGCAGTCAGCCATACCGCTATACAGTCAGCCATACCGCTATACAGTCAGCCATACAGTCAGCCGCTATGCAGTCAGCCATAGCGCTATGCAGTCAGCCATAGCGCTATGCAGTCAGCCATACCGCTATACAGTCAGCCATAGCGCTATACAGTCAGCCATACCGCTATACAGTCAGCCATACCGCTATACAGTCAGCCATACCGCTATACAGCCAGCCATACCGCTATACAGTCAGCCATACCCCGCTATACAGGCAGCCATACCGCTATACAGTCAGCTCTACAGTCAGCCATACCGCTATACAGTCAGCTCTACAGTCAGCCATAGCGCTATACAGTCAGCCATAGCGCTATACAGTCAGCCATAGCGCTATACAGTCAGCCATAGCGCTATACAGTCAGCCATAGCGCTATACAGTCAGCCATAGCGCTATACAGTCAGCCATACTGCTATACAGTCAGCCATACCGCTATACAGTCAGCCATACCGCTATACAGTCAGCCATACCCCGCTATACAGGCAGCCATACCGCTATACAGTCAGCTCTACAGTCAGCCATACCGCTATACAGTCAGCTCTACAGTCAGCCATAGCGCTATACAGTCAGCCATAGCGCTATACAGTCAGCCATAGCGCTATACAGTCAGCCATAGCGCTATACAGTCAGCCATAGCGCTATACAGTCAGCCATAGCGCTATACAGTCAGCCATACTGCTATACAGTCAGCCATACCGCTATACAGTCAGCCATACCGCTATACAGTCAGCCATACCGCTATACAGTCAGCCATACCGCTATACAGTCAGCTATACAGTCAGCCATACCGCTATACAGTCAGCCATACCGCTATACAGTCAGCTCTACAGTCAGCCATAGCGCTATACAGTCAGCCATAGCGCTATACAGTCAGCCATACCGCTATACAGTCAGCTCTACAGTCAGCCATAGCGCTCTACAGTCAGCCATAGCGCTATACAGTCAGCCATAGCGCTATGCAGTCAGCCATAGCACTATACAGTCAGCCATAGCGCTATACAGTCAGCCATAGCGCTATACAGTCAGCCATACTGCTATGCAGTCAGCTATACAGTCAGCCATACTGCTATACAGTCAGCCATACTGCTATACAGTCAGCCATACTGCTATACAGTCAGCCATACCGCTATACAGTCAGCCATACTGCTATACAGTCAGCTATACAGTCAGCCATACCGCTATACAGTCAGCTCTACAGTCAGCCATAGCGCTATACAGTCAGCCATACTGCTATACAGTCAGCTATACAGTCAGCCATACTGCTATACAGTCAGCCATACTGCTATACAGGTAGCCATACTGCTATACAGTCAGCCATACCGCTATACAGTCAGCCATACTGCTATACAGTCAGCTATACAGTCAGCCATACCGCTATACAGTCAGCTCTACAGTCAGCCATAGCGCTATACAGTCAGCCATAGCGCTATACAGTCAGCCATACTACTATACAGTCAGCTATACAGTCAGCCATACCATTGTACAGTCAGCCATAGCGCTGTACAGTCAGCCATAGCGCTATACAGTCAGCCATAGCGCTATACAGTCAGCCATAGCGCTATACAGTCAGCCATAGCGCTATACAGTCAGCTATACAGTCAGCCATACAGTCAGCCATACCGCTATACAGTCAGCCATAGCGCTATACAGTCAGCCATACTGCTACACAGTCAGCCATAGCGCTATACAGTCAGCCACACAGTCAGCTATACTGTTATACAGTCAGCTATACAGTCAGCCACACTGCTGTATAGTCAGCCACACAGTCAGCTATACTGTTATACAGTCAGCTATACTGCTATACAGTCAGCCACACTGCTGTACAGTCAGCTATACAGTCAGCCATACCGCTATACAGTCAGCCATACCGCTATACAGTCAGCTCTACAGTCAGCCATAGCGCTATACAGTCAGCCATAGCGCTATACAGTCAGCCATACCGCTATACAGTCAGCTCTACAGTCAGCCATAGCGCTCTACAGTCAGCCATAGCGCTATACAGTCAGCCATAGCGCTATGCAGTCAGCCATAGCACTATACAGTCAGCCATAGCGCTATACAGTCAGCCATAGCGCTATACAGTCAGCCATACTGCTATGCAGTCAGCTATACAGTCAGCCATACTGCTATACAGTCAGCCATACTGCTATACAGTCAGCCATACTGCTATACAGTCAGCCATACCGCTATACAGTCAGCCATACTGCTATACAGTCAGCTATACAGTCAGCCATACCGCTATACAGTCAGCTCTACAGTCAGCCATAGCGCTATACAGTCAGCCATACTGCTATACAGTCAGCTATACAGTCAGCCATACTGCTATACAGTCAGCCATACTGCTATACAGGTAGCCATACTGCTATACAGTCAGCCATACCGCTATACAGTCAGCCATACTGCTATACAGTCAGCTATACAGTCAGCCATACCGCTATACAGTCAGCTCTACAGTCAGCCATAGCGCTATACAGTCAGCCATAGCGCTATACAGTCAGCCATACTACTATACAGTCAGCTATACAGTCAGCCATACCATTGTACAGTCAGCCATAGCGCTGTACAGTCAGCCATAGCGCTATACAGTCAGCCATAGCGCTATACAGTCAGCCATAGCGCTATACAGTCAGCTATACAGTCAGCCATACAGTCAGCCATACCGCTATACAGTCAGCCATAGCGCTATACAGTCAGCCATACTGCTACACAGTCAGCCATAGCGCTATACAGTCAGCCACACAGTCAGCTATACTGTTATACAGTCAGCTATACAGTCAGCCACACTGCTGTATAGTCAGCCACACAGTCAGCTATACTGTTATACAGTCAGCTATACTGCTATACAGTCAGCCACACTGCTGTACAGTCAGCTATACAGTCAGCCATACCGCTATACAGTCAGCCATACCGCTATACAGTCAGCTCTACAGTCAGCCATAGCGCTATACAGTCAGCCATAGCGCTATACAGTCAGCCATACCGCTATACAGTCAGCTCTACAGTCAGCCATAGCGCTATACAGTCAGCCATAGCGCTATACAGTCAGCCATACTGCTATGCAGTCAGCTATACAGTCAGCCATACTGCTATACAGTCAGCCATACTGCTATACAGTCAGCCATACTGCTATACAGTCAGCCATACTGCTATACAGTCAGCTATACAGTCAGCTATACAGTCAGCCATACCGCTATACAGTCAGCTCTACAGTCAGCCATAGCGCTATACAGTCAGCCATAGCGCTATACAGTCAGCCATAGCGCTATACAGTCAGCCATACTGCTATACAGTCAGCTATACAGTCAGCCATACTGCTATACAGTCAGCCATACTGCTATACAGGTAGCCATACTGCTATACAGTCAGCCATACCGCTATACAGTCAGCCATACTGCTATACAGTCAGCTATACAGTCAGCCATACCGCTATACAGTCAGCTCTACAGTCAGCCATAGCGCTATACAGTCAGCCATAGCGCTATACAGTCAGCCATAGCGCTATACAGTCAGCCATACTACTATACAGTCAGCTATACAGTCAGCCAGACCATTGTACAGTCAGCCATAGCGCTGTACAGTCAGCCATAGCGCTATACAGTCAGCCATAGCGCTATACAGTCAGCCATAGCGCTATACAGTCAGCTATACAGTCAGCCATACAGTCAGCCATACCGCTATACAGTCAGCCATAGCGCTATACAGTCAGCCATACTGCTACACAGTCAGCCATAGCGCTATACAGTCAGCCACACAGTCAGCTAGCTATACTGTTATACAGTCAGCTATACAGTCAGCCACACTGCTGTACAGTCAGCCACACAGTCAGCTATACTGTTATACAGTCAGCCACACAGTCATACAGTCAGCTTTAGTCAGCTATACTGTTATACAGTCAGCTTTAGTCAGCTATACTGTTATACAGTCAGCTTTACAGTCAGCTATACTGTTATACAGTCAGCTTTACTGTTATACAGTCAGCTTTATAGTCAGCTATACTGTTACACAGTCAGCTTTACAGTCAGCTATACTGCTATACATTCCGCCACACAGTCAGCTTTATAGTCAGCTATACTGTTACACAGTCAGCTTTACAGTCAGCTATACTGCTATACATTCCGCCACACAGTCAGCTATACTGTTATACAGTCAGCTTTACTGTTATACAGTCAGCTACACAGTCAGCCATGCTGCCATACAGTCAGCTATGCTCCTCAGCTATGACAGACACAGCCAGAGCCTAGACCACACAATAGATCCTTCTAAAGCCTAGACCACTCAATAGATCCTTCTAGAGCCTAGACCACTCAATAGATCCTTCTAGAGCCTAGACCACTCAATAGATCCTTCTATCGCAGAGACCACTCAATAGATCCTTCTAGAGCCTAGACCACCCAATAGCTCCTTCTAGAGCCTAGACCACACAATAGATCCTTCTAGAGCCTAGACCACTCAATAGCTCCTTCTATCGCAGAGACCACTCAATAGATCCTTCTAGAGCCTAGACCACTCAATAGATCCTTCTAGAGCCTAGACCACTCAATAGATCCTTCTATCGCAGAGACCACTCAATAGATCCTCCTAGAGCCTTAACCACACAATAGATCCTTCTAGAGCCTAGACCACTCAATAGCTATTCAATAGGTTGATTTTAGTCTGACCATCATTGATCATCAATGTTAGTTTCCTTTTTTAGCACACAAACTGATGCAGACTAGTACAATATAATGGAGCTTCCTGGTACAAGGTAAATGAACTAACCAATCACTGCCCATATCAATATCAGATCAAATAGAAAACAATATTAACACCTCACTGACTATTTCATTCAGAAACCAACAGACAAATCAATGGGACTCTTTGACAAGGTTATCTGGATGTTACCCCAAACACATGCTATTTCAACCCCAGATAACATTTCCTGGAAAACCCCCAAAGGAAATCAGAGACACAGTGCTAACACACCGGTAATTATACAAACCAGTGTTATGAACACCGTTCCAAACATAGTTCTGGAAGCAATGAACACCCACAAGCTTTTAGCATCAATCATCAGACCACAATCAAGTTGTATTGTATGAATCAAGGCCAGGGCCCCATCATTATATTATGGAGGACATTTTCATCTGATCGTCATTGATTAGAGAGTCTCAGCCCGTTGGGGCGGAGCTGTTCTAGATTTGTTTGATTGACAGTTGACAGGAGGGGGGTTAGAGGGTTTAGAGACCAAAGGAAGCAGAATAGTTAGAAGGGGACAGCGAGGCAGGCTTTGTTATTTCCCGGGACAACCCCAACACTACGGTGTCAGACCCCAAATCCCCTACAAGGAGGCCACGCTACTAGTCATGTGACATGCGACAGGTCTCACCCACAGGGCGGGAGGGGGCGTGGCTCAGTGGGCCTGCTGCTCTAAATCAGCCTTCAGAGCAACATGATAGAGAGCGGCTTCCTCTTCCTCATCACATGACCTGGAAGGGATGGGGGCAATTCAATACAATTCAATCATCTTTATTCAGGAGGGGCAATTATAGCTGTCGGACAGTGGGTATGTGTTAAACACACCATGGCTCAGCCAGGGCTAAGGAAAACGTACTAGTGAACGAAATCATAACTAACTTAGTTTTTACATTAATTAATAATCTGAGTCACTATTTCCTTCAGCAATATGGGTTTATTATGATCCTCTCTGTATTATCATTCTCAGCCCAATGCTGAAAGCCAAGGAGGTTTCCACTGCAGTGGTAGCGATTCAGACAGACACTGCCACCTAGTGGCTACAGGGGTACACTGCAGTGTCAGCATGCATCTCCAATGGCACTCTTTTCCCTATATGCTGTAGTGCACTGCGTTGGTCCAGGTCCCACAGTGGATAGGGAAGCCATTTGGGACTTCACCAGTGTGGGGTAAGAGGGTTGTCTAACCTGGGGGTGACTCTGGTCAGCTCGTCTGAGGGGTGCATGATCCGACAGGTGGTGAAGGTATAGGTGGAGCTGGTGTTGGACATGCATTTACCAGGGTAGTGGGCTGTAGACAGGAAGAGAGGGAGAGAAGGGAAGAGGGAGAGAGAGGGAGGGAGAGGGAGAGAGAGGGAGAGAGAGGGAGAGAGAGGGGAAGGGTAGAGGGTTAGTACTGGGCAAAGGTAGCAACATTCTTTTAAACATAAAATTTAAAATCAAACACTCAAAGACAGAGTGGATGGTTTAAAGCGGCATCAATTGCAAAGATGAAACCGCTGTATTTTTGCCTGAAGAAGCCGTTTTAAACCACTGAAAACAATTAGATAGGCAGATAAAGGAATGACAAGGATTTCAGCAGATTCCTAATATCCCAGGCATGAATTAGTGTTCCACTCTAACATAGGGATTCTCCATAGGGAACACAATGCAGCTTGAACTAAAAGCACTGGAGAGAAGTGGTGTGTTGACTGTTTGGAGCCGTGTGTGGACTCTGCAGTGTTGACTGTTTGGAGCCGTGTGTGGACTCTGCAGTGTTGACTGTTTGGAGCTGTGTGTGGACTCTGCAGTGTTGACTGTTTGGAGCTGTGTGTGGACTCTGCAGTGTTGACTGTTTGGAGCTGTGTGTGGACTCTGCAGTGTTGACTGTTTGGAGCTGTGTGTGGACTCTGCAGTGTTGACTGTTTGGAGCTGTGTGTGGACTCTGCAGTGTTGACTGTTTGGAGCCGTGTGTGGACTCTGCAGTGTTGACTGTGTTGACTCTGCAGTGTTGACATCACTATGTAGGTTTACACTAACATAGGACATCTCTAATAATTGGCTTTTTGAGTGTTCTTCATGCCTTTGAGATGAAGAATGTTGTGATGGAAGACGAGAACAAAATCACGACAACATGTTTGACACCAGATAGGACACAAATGACTCGAGTGGACGGAAGTGGTGATCAGAACTGGATGATTCAAATGAATCTGAATTTGTAAGGAAGGATCTTGAGATTTTAGGAACAGTGCGAATATGAGGTGGAGATTAAACACAATACTGAAATAAATTCAACTCAATATACTCAAAAGGGGTATGACAGTAGCACACGTCTGGACGAGGTGGGTGTGTCTGGACACGTCTGGATGAGGTGGGTGTGTCTGGACACGTCTGGATGAGGTGGGTGTGTCTGGACACGTCTGGATGAGGTGGGTATGTCTGGACACGTCTGGATGAGGTGGGTGTGTCTGGACGAGGTGGGTGTGTCTGGACACGTCTGGATGAGGTGGGTGTGTCTGGACGAGGTGGGTGTGTCTGGACACGTCTGGATGAGGTGGGTGTGTCTGGACGAGGTGGGTATGTCTGGACACGTCTGGATGAGGTGGGTGTGTCTGGACGAGGTGGGTATGTCTGGACACGTCTGGATGAGGTGGGTGTGTCTGGACGAGGTGGGTATGTCTGGACACGTCTGGATGAGGTGGGTGTGTCTGGACACGTCTGGATGAGGTGGGTGTGTCTGGACACGTCTGGATGAGGTGGGTGTGTCTGGACGAGGTGGGTATGTCTGGAGATGTGTGCATGAGCGTGGAGGGATCGGGGACCGACGGGCAGGCGAGGAGGGGATGGCTATGGCCAATGAATGCCCCAATATCCTGAGGTAGAAGGGAGGGCTAGGGACGTCCGGTGCCTGTGTGACCCATTTAGCAGGCTCCCTCACCGGACACCCCGTCAGCGGCTGCAGCCTGATCCTGGTTCTCCTGGTTCTCGCTGTCTGGAGGTGCAGGGGACGACAGTGATGTGCTGCCTGGGCCTGTCTTGCCCTCTTCCCTGGCTTCTCCCTCTGGAAGGTTGTTGTTGATGGATCTGCCGCTGCAGGAGGAGGAGCAGGAGGAGGAGCGGGTACGGAGGCCCTGCCGGCTGAGGATGGAGATGCCACTACAGCCGGGGGTAGAGCCTGAGACAGACAGGTGGTCAGACTCCTCCACTACCTCAAAGTCCTCCTCCTCAAAGTCAGTGAACAGGTACATGTGCTCCAGGTCTAGTTCCAGAGGACGGAAGCCCTTAGTGACCACACCAGGCCGCGTGTCCAGGATCCCACCCAGGTTGGGCTGAGCCAGCTGCTGCCACTGGTGCAGGGTGGCCGAGCCTGGGAGGGAGAATATCAAACGTTAGACACGCATATATTATTAAAGTGTAATGATAATGTAATAAATATGAGTATATATTATTATAGTGTAATGATAATGTAATAAATATGAGTATATATTATAGTGTAATGATAATGCAATACATGTTAGTGTATACTATAGTGTAATGATAATGTAATTAATCTCAGTGTAATGATAATGTAATAAATCATAGTGTATATTATAGTGTAATGATAATGTAATTAATCTGTGTATATTATAGTGTAATAATGTAATAAATGGTAGTGTATATTATAGTGTAATGATAATGTAATAGCAGTGTAATAATGTAATGAACTCACAAGTGTTGATTCATTGTGCATGTTAATGGTGTTGTCACCAGGTGGCACTAGAGACCCAGATTAGATACTCTACTAGATGTTTCCTACTACAGTATAACCCGACAATGACTATGTCCCAAATGCCACCCTACATCCCTATATAGTGCCCTCTGATCTCTGCTGATTTTTCAATCAACCATTTAATCTGACAAAAAAAAAGCTGAAAAACTTGTTGAAAACAACATTTGGAAAATGAATATATATAGCATTTTAACGTGGGGAAATATGTAAGAAAACGTAGATAAAAATGTGAAGAACTTCTTTTATTTGGTTAAACGTGTGCTTCATACCTGATCTATAACTGCATCTATCGACAAACACAGTATCCAACTTGTATTTCAAACAGTAGCATTCAGGTTCTTTCAGGAGATAACACAAATATGTAGCAAATCTCTCGACAGCTTTTTGAGGATGCCTGATATGTTTGGAGATGATTTGACATGGACATTAGAGTAACAGGCTGTATGGCTGTTTAATGTAATCTCTCCTTGATAAAACATAGGATGAGAGGCACAGGGCCTCAACGATGCTGTGAAAAAGACCAGGAACAGGTCTGGATTTGCTGTGCATGATGATAACTAAACCAGGTTAAACTAATGTGTTTGGCAGGGCTGGTGGTGGGCCGGTCTAACTCGAAGTAAAAGCTCAGACACACCAATAACGGTTTCTGGAACTTGGCACCTCTGAACGTAGTTTGCGAACATATTTATTGTGTAGAATCACTTAAAGAGTTTTGGCAGGCAGACGTCGACAGCGGGTGGTCCCTAAAACACAGCATGCTGAACGATCGGCTAGATCCACATTCGGTGTGATCTGTGTGAGCCTCAACTCTAACTGTAGATGTGGAACCAGCAGCGGGGGCTGGGTGAGTCAGAAGTAGAAGGAGTACTGTGTCAACCAGCAGCAGGGTGAGAGGTCGTGGGGGAGGAGTCACCTTCCAGTGGCTTGACGATCTGCAGCTTCTCCGGCAGGTAGGAGCGGGAGCTGAAGGAGTACCCAGACCAGATGGAAGAGAGGTGGGTTCCTCCCAGGGACATGATGCTCTCTGTGGGGGTCATACTGCCGTTGTCCACCTCTCCCTTCTCCACCAGCCCCTGGAGCTTCCGATCCCTCTCCTCCTCGAAGAACCGCCGCTCGCTCAGGTAGTTGTCCCGCCGCAGGGAGAGACGTCGCAGGGCTGCTTCCAGATCCTGAGAGCCCGGCGTTCCAGGGGTCCCTGGTTTCTTGTTGGAGTCATCCGTACTGGGGGGGGGGAGAGAGAATAGAGCAGAAGACAACATGAGTCTTGGCCATCAACCTGCATTTGCTGAGGACAGGAGAAACTGTGTACATAGTATTTATTTATTCAATCTAGTCCTATTCAAGTCTAACAAGAGGTCCTATAACTGGTTTTCTGTACTCAATGAGACACTGGTCCTGTACATAACAACGTGAATAGCAACAAGACTGGCTGATGACATCAACAAAAATAGTCAGTTATTTGCGGTTGTCAAACCTAATAACAAAAATCACCAATGGTCATTTGACGTCAACACAAGACGTTTTGACTTTCCTAGCATTATGTGCAGAGCCACAACATAATCAGTTGTTACAGGAGAAACTACTGTTTGGCTTTATTGTACCGTGGTTGCTATGGGAACTAGTAAAGACAAACTTCTTCCTTTCCCTCTTGGTTTACACAGCAAAGCCATGGATATTGCTGTCAGTGGTGTTGTTGTAGAGTCAGCAAATTACAATGATAGCAGATATGCATTCAGGAAACCGTCTTGTTAACACTCTGATAGACTTTACTGGACAACTACATGGATGGGACGACCTCTGACTTGTTGTTCCAGCCAGAACTTTACTTGATCAAGTACACAGACACACAGACACACAGACACACAGACACACAGACACACAGACACACAGACAGACAGACAGACAGACAGACAGACAGACAGACAGACAGACAGACAGACAGACAGACACAGAGAGGAGAGAGAGAGAGATTTCATATTCAAAGTGAAAGAGAGCCAGCCAGCGAGTAGAGTCATGTCTCAGTCCCAGTACCTGTGGTCAGGCGTCTCCAGTATGAAGCTGTTGGTGTGGTTGTCTATGAGGATGCTCCCCATATCTCCTCCGTACAGGCTGGAGCGGGGCGTGGACAGGCAGCTGGAGCGGCCAGAGTTCAGACAGGACGACCGGTTGGAGCCGGGGATGTTCATGGGAGACGGGGCCAGAGAGGAGCGCTGACGCATCAGGTTAACGTTTTTCACAGTCTCAAACACACGCTTGGGGTGCAACCTACACACACACATACCATACACACATACCACACACACACATACCACACACACACACACACAATATCAGCATAGCTCTAAAATGGGGTTAGATGTACTTCAGTAGATATTGGTATTGAATGAGGGCCTACTTCTGCTCTTCCACTTCCGGGTCATCCATAGCCAGCCCCTTCCTCATGGTGCCCTCAATCTCAGCAGCTAGAGAGTCCTGGGAGGACAGACAATAATAATAATAATAGTAATGATGATGAGTACTATGTGACTAGTCTCTGAAGTCCCAGACCTAGGGACTGTGATTAATAAAGATTCTCTTGGTAACGTTGAAAAGGGGGGTGTCCTCTTCAGACAGACAACTCTCCCAACAAATCACAAGGCAGACATGCCAGAATGTCACGATTCAAAACAAAAGTTGGCAGGCAAAACCTTTGCAGTAGTTTAAGTGAAGGTAGTTGATGCAAACTAACCACTCACATAATGCACTCATTAAAAATAACCTCTGATCACCATATTTCTAGCTACTTTTTTGTGTCCGGGAGATGTTTAAGCTAGGACAACACGCTAGGACGACACGCTAGGACAACACGCTGATAAGGCAGTGACGTTGTAAATAAACCCTAATGCCAAAGTGACGTTGTAAATAAACCCTAATGCCAAAGTGACATTGTAAATAAACCCTAATGCCAAAGTGACATTGTAAATAAACCCTAATGCCAAAGTGACATTGTAAATAAACCCTAATGCCAAAGTGACATTGTAAATAAACCCTAATGCCAAAGTGACATTGTAAATAAACCCTAATGCCAAAGTGAATAAATAAACCCTAATGCCAAAGTGACATTGTAAATAAACCCTAATGCCAAAGTGACATTGTAAATAAACCCTAATGCCAAAGTGACGTTGTAAATAAACCCTAATGCCAAAGTGACATTGTAAATAAACCCTAATGCCAAAGTGACATTGTAAATAAACCCTAATGCCAAAGTGACATTGTAAATAAACCCTAATGCCAAAGTGACATGGTAAATAAACCCTAATGCCAAAGTGACATGGTAAATAAACCCTAATGCCAAAGTGACATGGTAAATAAACCCTAATGCCAAAGTGACATTGTAAATAAACCCTAATGCCAAAGTGACATTGTAAATAAACCCTAATGCCAAAGTGACATTGTAAATAAACCCTAATGCCAAAGTGACATGGTAAATAAACCCTAATGCCAAAGTGACATTGTAAATAAACCCTAATGCCAAAGTGACATTGTAAATAAACCCTAATGCCAAAGTGGCATTGTAAACCCTAAGGCCAAAGTGACATGGTAAATAAACCCTAATGCCAAAGTGACATTGTAAATAAACCCTAATGCCAAAGGGACATTGTAAATAAACCCTAATGCCAAAGTGACATTGTAAATAAACCCTAATGCCAAAGTGACATTGTAAATAAACCCTAATGCCAAAGTGACATGGTAAATAAACCCTAATGCCAAAGTGACATGGTAAATAAACCCTAATGCCAAAGTGACATTGTAAATAAACCCTAATGCCAAAGTGACATTGTAAATAAACCCTAATGCCAAAGTGACATTGTAAATAAACCCTAATGCCAAAGTGACATTGTAAACCCTAATGCCAAAGTGACATGGTAAATAAACCCTAAGGCCAAACTGACATTGTAAATAAACCCTAATGCCAAAGTGACATTGTAAACCCTAAGGCCAAAGTGACATTGTAAATAAACCCTAATGCCAAAGTGACATTGTAAATAAACCCTAATGCCAAAGTGACGTTGTAAACCCTAATGCCAAAGTGACATTGTAAATAAACCCTAATGCCAAAGTGACATTGTAAATAAACCCTAATGCCAAAGTGACATTGTAAATAAACCCTAATGCCAAACTGACATTGTAAACCCTAAGGCCAAAGTGACATTGTAAACCCTAAGGCCAAACTGACATTGTAAACCCTAATGCCAAAATGACATTGTAAACCCTAATGCCAAACTAACGTTGTAAACCCTAATGCCAAACTGACGTTGTAAACCCTAATGCCAAACGAACATTGTAAACCCTAATGCCAAACTGACATTGTAAACCCTAATGCCAAACTGACATTGTAAACCCTAAGGCCAAACTGACATTGTAAACCCTAAGGCCAAACTGACATTGTAAACCCTAATGCCAAACTGACATTGTAAACCCTAATGCCAAACTGACATTGTAAACCCTAATGCCAAACTGACATTGTAAACCCTAAGGCCAAACTGACATTGTAAACTCTAATGCCAAACTGACATTGTAAACCCTAATGCCAAACTGACATTGTAAACCCTAAGGCCAAACTGACATTGTAAACCATAATGCCAAACTGACATTGTAAACCCTAATGCCAAACTGACATTGTAAACCCTAATGCCAAACTGACGGAGTTAAACCTACAGGAGGGTATCTCTCCAGGAACAGAGTTGGAGTGAAAACCTACAGGAGGGTAGCTCTCCAGGAACAGGGTTGGAGTGAAAACCTACAGGAGGGTAGCTCTCCAGGAACAGGGTTGGAGTGAAAACCTACAGGAGGGTATCTCTCCAGGAACAGGGTTGGAGTGAAAACCTACAGGAGGGTATCTCTCCAGGAACAGGGTTGGAGTGAAAACCTACAGGAGGGTATCTCTCCAGGAACAGAGTTGGAGACCCATGTTCTAGAGAGACTATGTGACTGAATTGAGTTAATTTGTTAGAGAATCTTCTGGGCCCCAAAAATCAGCCAATGGATTCTGGACAAACAAAACAAGACAGGATCCATCACACGGAAGTAACAGGGTTACATGGGAACTAACCCAGCCTGTTAATCCTACTGTAAACACCTCAAAACATTACTTCTCTCTACAGGGTCAATACCAGCCATCTCCTTCTCCCCACAGACCACATTCACTACAGCTAGACGCTAATACAGATAAGGTGTCTACCTCCTTCTACATTACATTTACATCACAGTTCTGGGGCTGGGGAGTTACGTCGTGGCCAGGGCATTAGGGTTACCTCCCTGCTCCTCACTGGTGGTGAGTGGCAACACATCAAGCAGTCAGAGATGCAATAGACATGTTGTCCACTCACCCCCTCGGCATAAACAATGCTGTTAACATCTGACACCTGAGGAATGGGGTTGAAAACAAAACCTGATGAAAGGAAATTCACTTCCCCTCTATACCAGTTACAGCCCTCTCTCCATTCCACTCTGCTTCAATCTGTTCTTCCCTCCTCATGCTCACTCCTTCCCTCCTCATGCTCCCTCCCCCCTCCTCTCTCATACTCTATCCCTCTCTCCTCTCTCATGCTCCCTCCTCATGCTCCCTCCCCCCTCCTCTCTCATACTCTATCCCTCTCTCCTCTCTCATGCTCCCTCCTCATGCTCCCTCCCCCCTCCTCTCTCATACTCTATCCCTCTCTCCTCTCTCATGCTCCCTCCCCATGCTCCCCCCCTCCTCTCTCATACTCTATCCCTCTCTCCTCTCTCATGCTCCCTCCCCACGCCCCCCCCCTCCTCTCTCATTCTCTATCCCTCTCTCCTCTCTCATGCTCCCTCCCTCCCTCCTCTCTCATGCTCCTTCCTTCCCTCCTCATGCTCCCTCCCTCCCTCCTCTCTCATACTCCCTCCCTCCTCTCTCATGCTCCCTCCCTCCCTCCTCTCTCATGCTCCCTCCCTCCCTCCTCTCTCATGCTCCCTCCCTCCCTCCTCTCTCATGCTCCCTCCCCATGCTCCCTCCCTCCTCTCTCATGCTCCCTCCCTCCCTCCTCTCTCATGCTCCCTCCCCATGCTCCCTCCCTCCCTCCTCTCTCATGCTCCCTCCCTCCCTCCTCTCTCATGCTCCCTCCCTCCCCTCTCATACTCCCTCCCTCCCCTCTCATACTCCCTCCCTCCCCTCTCATACTCCCTCCCTCTAGTCTGTCCATAGAGAACAGGAAGGGTTGAGGTGTACTGAGAGGTAGTGATTTATTACTCTGACCCCTGTGTATGTGTGTCTCACCATAGGGAACAGGCCCAGGGAGTGGAAGCGTCGGGGTGTACTGAGAGGTAGTGATTTATTCCGGAGGTTCTTCAGCTCTTCCTGGGCCTCATGGAGCATCTCCATACACTCTGCATACTTATCCTCCAACTCCCTCAGCTAGACGAGGGGAGAGAGAGGTGAGAGTAGAGTAGAGTAGAGAGAGAGGAGAGCGAGAGGAGAGAGAGAGGGGAGAGAGAGGGGAGAGTAGAGTAGAGTAGAGTAGAGTAGAGAGAGAGGAGAGAGAGGAGAGAGAGAGGAGAGAGAGAGGGGAGAGAGAGGGGAGAGAGAGGAGAGGGAAAAGAAAGCGCAAGAGAAGAGGAGCAAGGAGATTATCAGAAAACTATATGGACAATATCACAATTGTTGTAAATAATGTAAATGATAATCATATGCTGTTGAAGCATCAGGGGGACACCAAACACTATTCTATTTAAATATGGTTAGAGATTGTATTGTATTGAATTATATAACCCAACTTCCACTAGACTCATTCCATGGAGGGCCGAGTGTCTGCATGTTTTCACTCCTCCCTTGTACTTGATTGATGAATTAGGGTCAGTAATTAGTAAGGAACTCCCCTTACCTGGTTGTCTAGGTCTGAATTGAAAGGAAACACCAAAAACCAGCAGACACTAGGCCCTCCATGGAATGAGTTTGACACCCCTGGCATAATGGAAAACATCCCTAGCGTGGTAATTGGGTCTCGTTAGGCAGTGCTTATTGTCCTCTTGGTACCTCAGCAGTGAGCTGGCGCTGGGCATCTTTGGCAGCCCCTAGATGCTGGGTGAGCTCTTGGTTTTCCACTGTATACTGCGGAACAGACGTGACTGTTAGTCCCTTAGGGCTATAAGCTCACACACATCATCATCGACACACTGACAACAGCTATAACAGACTAGTTGTGTTCCAGGTCGGCGTCTTTGCAGCTGTGCCTTTCTGAAGATGTCTATATTATGAATATGGTTCTACTTCTCCAGGCGTTGTGACATCAGAAGAATCTGCAGAGCGGGACTAAGAAAGGCGACCTGGAACGTGTCCATTGGCCTGGACCAGTCTGGGTCATTACTGGCCTGGCCACTCACAGACTTGGACTTCTTCTGCAGGTCTACGATCTGGGACAGGAGGTGTGTGATCTCCTCCTGCTGGCGAGACCCGTCGTCCGTCTTCCTCGCCAGCTCCTCCGCCAGGGTGGACATCTGGTGGTTGGCATCTCCTAGTGGGTGCACGGGATGGGGCGAAATAAATGACATGAGCAATGAGCATCCACCATGAATCAGTGTTGTTGACCTCTCATAGACCTCCTCCATAGCAACACTTAAATGTAGCTCCAATGATACATGATGTTAACGGCCTAGCTAGGTGTTAGTAATATCTCCACCTAGTTCTCCTCATATGGCTCTCACACATCCAGTCCTATCAGAAGTGTGAAGGGGAGTGAACAAGGGCAGAGGGAACATCCTTATTGGAATGAAACACTGCCCTGTTTTGCTTTCTCTCAGAGGGCCTAGGGGACAGAGGAGGTGAGACCTGAGCCGTGTGTGTGTGTGTGTGTGTGTGTGTATGTTACTCACTCAGCTCTTTGACGACGTCGTTGACCAGCTGCTGCTCCTTCTCCTCGTACTCCTCTGTCTCCGTCTCCAGGTGACTGGCCTGGTGGGGGATGACAGGATGCAGCCACACATCATCATCATCATCACACAGCAGGAGAGCTGGGTGTAAAGTATTGGCAGCAGTACTTATTCCAGTCCTATTATCACTGGTACCTCTGGTTTACTATGAAAATACTCAGTCCCCAAAGCAATGAAATTAATATCTGACCTCTCCTTCACAGTATGGTCAGCAGGACCATAGAACTAGACACAGGGTTAGTTAGCGACATGACTTTACCTCTGATCTGAGAGAGATGTTCTCTGCCTCCAGGTCTTTGAGTTTCTTCTGCAGTGAGTCCAGGGGGAAGTATCTTGGCACCGACAGTGTGGAGTCATTGTGGCGGATGCTGTGTGGACGAGACACAGTGACCGGTCAGTAAGTGACAAGAGACATAGGCTTCGTCCCAAATGGCATCCTATTCTCTACGAAGTGAACTACTTTTGACCACCAGGGCCCGTAGTTCAACATGTTGTGCACTATGTTTGACCAGAGCCCTATGAGCCCTGGTAAAAGGTAGTGGACTACATAGGGACTAGGTTGCCATTTGGGACAGAGATTTGTAAAAACAGGGAATCATATCCACCAAAGGATAATTTTTAAATTTATTTCACCTTTATTTAACCAGGTAGGCTAGTTGAGAACAAGTTCTCATTTACAACTGCAACCTGGCCAAGATAAAGCAAAGCAGTGCGACAAAAACAACAGAGTTACACCTGGAATAAACAAACGTACAGTCAATAACACAATGGAAAATCTGTATACAGTGTGTGCATATTAAGTAAGGAGGTAAGGCAATAAATAGGCCATACTGGCAAAGTAATTACAATTTAGCAATTAACACGAGTGATAGATGTGCAAGTAGAAATACTTTTGTGCAAAAGAGCAGAAAAAAAAAGATACAAAAAAATATGGGGATGAGGTAAGTAGTTGGTTGGATGGGCTATTTACAGATGGGTCTATTTACAGATGGGCTGTGTACAGATGGGCTGTGTACAGATGGGCTGTGTACAGATGGGCTGTGTACAGATGGGCTGTGTACAGATGGGCTGTGTACAGATGGGCTGTGTACAGATGCAGCGATCAGTAAGCTGCTCTGACAGCTGATGTTTGAAGTTAGTGAGGGAGATAAGTCTCCAACTTCAGTGATTTTTGCAATTCGTTCCAGTCATTGGCAGCAGAGAACTGTAAGGAAAGGCGACCAAAGGAAGTGTTGGCTTTGGGGGTGACCAGTGAAATATACCTGCTGGAGTGCTTGCTACGGGTGGGTGTTGCTATGGTGACCAGTGAGCTGAGATAAGGCGGAGCTTTACCTAGCAAAGACTTATAGATGACCTGGAGCCAATGGGTTTGGTGACGAATATGTAGTGAGGGCCAGCCAACAAGAGCATACAGGTCGCAGTGGTGGGTAGTATATGGGGCTTTGGTGACAAAACGGATGGCACTGTGATAGACTGCATCCAATTTGCTGAGTAGAGTGTTGGAGGCTATTTTGTAAATGACATCGCCGAAGTCAAGGATCGGCAGGATAGTCAGTTTTACGAAGGTATGTTTGGCAGCATGAGTGAAGGATGCTTTGTTGCGAAAGAGGAAGCCGATTCTAGATTCAACTTTGGATTGGAGATTTTATTTTATCTTTATTTAACTAGGCAAGTCAGTTAAGAACAAATTCTTATTTTCAATGACGGCCTAGTGGACAACTATAAATACCTAGGTGTCTGGCTAGACTGTAAACTCTCCTTTCAGACTCATATTAAGCATCATTGGCCTGTTCAGGGGCAGAACGATTTGTACCTTGTCAGCTCGGGGATTTGAACTTGCAACCTTTCAGTTACTAGTCCAACACTCTAACCACTAGGCTACCCTGCGCCCCAATGATGCTTAATGATGCTTAATATGAGTCTGAAAGGAGAGTTTACAGTCTATCCAGACACCTAGGTATTTATAGTTGAACAGCATGCATTTAGTTTTACTAGTGTTTAAGAGCAGTTGGAGGCCACGGAAGGAGTGTTGTATGGCGTTGAAGCTTGTTTGGAGGGTTGTTAACACAGTGTCCAAAGAAAGGCCAGATGTATACAGAATGGTGTCGTCTGCGTAGAGGTGGATCAAAGAATCATCCACAGCAAGAGCGACATCATTGATATATACAGAGAAAAAAGTCGGCCTGAGAATTGAACCCTGTGGCACCCCCATAGAGACTGCCAGAGGGCCTTGAGATACCAAGGCTGTTGAGTCTGCTGATAAGAATACGGTGATTGACAGAGTCGAAAGCCTTGGCCAGGTCGATGAAGACGGCTGCACAGTACTGTCTTTTATCGATGGTGGTTATGATATCGTTTAGGACGATGAGTGTGGCTGAGGTGCGCCCCTGACCAGCACGGAAACCAGATTGCATAGTGGAGAAGGTACGGTGGGATTCGAGATGGTCGGTGATCTGTTTGTTCACTTGGCTTTCGAAGACTTTACAATGACTGGGCAGAGCTGGCAGAGGGGTTCAACACCATATACAGACCAGACTGGAACCTTCTGCATAATTTAGACAACAAGGATAGATGGAACAGTCGATCAATGTTTTACCACCAGTGTAACAGGACGCCTGGTAGTGTCTGCCATTAAGACACTAATGGGAATGCCACGGTCCTGGTTTTCACCCAACCGCTCTGTGTTTGAGGGGTAAGAGAAACAGGTCAGTTTGTCTGTATTTTCCCCCTGAGAGAACACAACAAACCAACCCAGCCTGCTGCCTCAGTCTGTCACACAGGGTCAGAGTACCTCTGTCTGAGAGAACACAACAAACCAACCCAGCCTGCTGCCTCAGTGTCACAGTACCTCTGTCTGAGAGAACACAACAAACCAACCCAGCCTGCTGCCTCAGTGTCACACAGGGTCACAGTACCTCTGTCTGAGAGAACACAACAAACCAACCCCAGCCTGCTGCCTCAGTGTCACAGTACCTCTGTCTGAGAGAACACAACAAACCAACCCAGCCTGCTGCCTCAGTCTGTCACACAGGGTCACAGTACCTCTGTCTGAGAGAACACAACAAACCAACCCCAGCCTTCTGCCTCAGTGTCACAGTACCTCTGTCTGAGAGAACACAACAAACCAACCCAGCCTGCTGCCTCAGTGTCACACAGGGTCACAGTACCTCTGTCTGAGAGAAGAGGGGGATTTTCTGGACAAACAAATCAAAGGCCTTTATTCATCTTAAAGAAAACAGCCTTGAAGCCGTCCTTAAGCAGGAGCCACAAAACATATCAAGTACCTGCCCTTTGGATGGACTTGTGGGACCAGTGAAATAAGAGCTTTAAGGCCCAGTGCAGCCAAAAACTAGACTTTCTGTGTTATATATACACATATCCACACTTTGAGGTTGGAATAATACTGTGAAAATGATGACAATGCCTTTTTAGTGTAAGAACTGTTTGAGAAGACCGCATGAAATGTCAGCCTGTTTTGGTGGGTTGAAGTTTTACATTTGTTAATAGAACAATACGAGAGTTCCAAACATCTCTCCCAAAAACAGCTCGTTTTCAGTCCCCCCTCTCCACTCAGACCACTCCCAGACAGTCCTAGCTAAATTCTTGCTTGAGAAATTGTTCTTTGCTAAGTAGCTATTTTTGTTAATTTTGACCATTTTAATTGAAAACAAAATTACAGTAAGGTACACAATTGTTACCCAGATGTGATTTGATATCGAAAATAAAAACAGCTGCATTGGCCCTTTAAGTTGAAAGGTTATATCATTGTAAAAGGAGAGTAGAAGTGGGAGGAACAAGAGCAGAGAGACCTTACGACAGACCATAGTGGCATAGTGGGGGTTTACTGACAACGGCAAAATGAAGGAGTTTTGCTTTAAGAGGAAAACGTGGATGTGATGAGTGGAGGGGAACAGGTCCGGTTGCTGCCTTTAGCAGAACAACAACCATAGGAGTTGGCTATAAACCACAAACCGTTATCGGAACCAGGCTAATCTCACAGGTCGGGATGACAGATAGCAGACTCACGGGGTACAGGTGGACGAATCTCCTTCACTCTCCTCTGCTGCACTAGTGTAGAACTGGAGAAGCTCATCTTTCATAGACAGATCATGGCGCAGCTGAGAAACCTGCAGAGGGAGAGAGGGGGGCAGAGAGGATGAGAAGGGAGAGAGATGAGGGAGGGGGACAGAGAGGATGAGAAGGGAGAGAGATGAGAGAGGGAGACAGAGAGGGTGAGAAGGGAGAGAGATGAGAGAGGGGGACAGAGGGGGTGAGAAGGGAGAGAGATGAGAGAGGGAGACAGAGAGGATCAGAAGGGAGAGAGATGAGGGAGGGAGACAGAGAGGATGAGAAGGGAGAGAGATGAGAGAGGGAGACAGAGAGGGTGAGAAGGGAGAGGGGGACATAGAGGGTGAGAAATGGGGGAGAGAGATAAAATATCAACATTGTCACATCTTCTCCTGGTTCTGAGAGAGAAAAGAGCACACGTACACACACTCCACACACACCTCCTCTCGAATGTGCTCCACTTGCTCCTCCAGGAATTCATTTCTCTCACTGAGGGTTTTGTTCTTCTTCAGCAGTGACTGGCCGATGCGGGCGGCGAGCTCCAAGTCCCGTTCTTTCTGCAGGGGAGACAGAGGGGCTGGTTAGAGGGGCTGGGCATCATGATCTAGGAATCAGGTCAAAGGGAGACAGTTGCTACTGTATGACAATGTTTGACTTGTCCTATGATGTGGTTAACTTGGCATGGCAGAGAGATGTCTGAACGGTAGATTTGACTATCCAAACAGACAGCATTGTAAATGAATGTGCTCCAAGTGATAGACCAGGTTCTCTTACCTCTTCAAGCAGACGAGTAACAGCATCTATGTCACTGTACGTCTTAGTCATCTGGCCCACTCTTTCAGCACATAGAACTGTTGAGACAACAGAGAGGAGAAACACAGTTAACAGCTGTAGAGACAACAGAGAGGACAAACACAGTTAACAGCTGTAGAGACAACAGAGAGGACAAACACAGTTAACAGCTGTAGAGACAACAGAGAGGACAAACACAGTTAACAGCTGTAGAGACAACAGAGAGGAGAAACACAGTTAACAGCTGTAGAGACAACAGAGAGGACAAACACAGTTAACAGCTGTAGAGACAACAGAGAGGACAAACACAGTTAACAGCTGTAGAGACAACAGAGAGGACAAACACAGTTAACAGCTGTAGAGACAACAGAGAGGAGAAACACAGTTAACAGCTGTAGAGACAACAGAGAGGACAAACACAGTTAACAGCTGTAGAGACAACAGAGAGGACAAACACAGTTAACAGCTGTAGAGAGAGAACAGAGAGGACAAACACAGTTAACAGCTGTAGAGATAACAGAGAGGACAAACACAGTTAACAGCTGTAGAGACAACAGAGAGGACAAACACAGTTAACAGCTGTAGAGACAACAGAGAGGACAAACACAGTTAACAGCTGTAGAGACAACAGAGGACAAACACAGTTAACAGCTGTAGAGACAACAGAGAGGACAAACACAGTTAACAGCTGTAGAGACAACAGAGAGGAGAAACACAGTTAACAGCTGTAGAGACAACAGAGAGGACAAACACAGTTAACAGCTGTAGAGACAACAGAGAGGACAAACACAGTTAACAGCTGTAGAGACAACAGAGAGGACAAACACAGTTAACAGCTGTAGAGACAACAGAGAGGACAAACACAGTTAACAGCTGTAGAGACAACAGAGAGGACAAACACAGTTAACAACTAGGCCATATCTGAGTGCAGTAATGTACTGTATGTATGCCTGACTGATAAACAGCTGGGGCAGGGCAGACAGACAGATATTTGAAATAGCTGAGCTATCAGAGGGCCACCTACTGTACACATCACACAGCCCTGCCTGATGACCTCAGAGACCTTTAGCAAGTTGTTGTTATCAGGTAGACTGACACACTGGCCCTGTCTCAATACTGTTTCCTTGATTCCTCGTTTCCTTGTGTCCTCGCAACTCTTCCTCACCTCATAGCTTTCTCAAAACACCAGAGGAAATCCAGGAAAGGATTCGAGGAGAGGAAACGGGTTTGTAAGGTTTCCCTCTGAGGTTTTGGAAAAACGGAGAGACGACAGGAGAGGAGGGATCCAGGAAAGACTATTGAGACGGAGGAAGTGACAAGTGAGATGGTTTGGACTCTGACCTCACCTCAACCCCACCCCACCCCAGCTGAGCTGATAACAGCACATTGCCAAGCTGCAGTGTCATTCTCTGTTAATACAATGCTATGTTATTCCCAGCTGATGCACTGTCACTGCCTAAACATGACTGAATATATATAGCACTCAACCCTGAGCCTATTTCTACCCCCTTTTTAGATCTGGTCTCATCGTTACAACTCCCCAACGGGCTCGGGGGGCAAAGGTCAAGTCATGTGTCCTCCAAAATATGACCTGCCAAACCGAGCTTCTTAACACCGTTCTGCTGAGTCCAGAAGCCAGCCGCACCAACGTGTCGGAGGAAACACCGTTCAACTGACGACCGTAGTCAGTCTGGCCCGCCACAAGGAGTCGCTAGAGCGCGATGAGCCAAGTAAAGCCCCCCCCCTCACCAAATCCTCCCCTAACCCGGACGGCACTGAGCCAATTGCGCGCTGCCCTATGGGACTCACGATCACTGGCGGTTGTGATGCTGCCTAGGATCGAACCCGGGTCTGTAGTGATGCCTCTAGCACCACATTGCAATGACTTCGACAGCTTCGCCACTCGGGAGGCCTAAACTGCTTTTATATTTATTTATTTATATATATATATATAGTCATAAATAAATAAAAACATTTCATCCATTTTAGATATAAAACAAAGAAGAACTTGGTAAAATAAAAAGCTAAACTGCATATTAAAATGACTGTTGAACTTCAACTGTCATCTAAAGGCATATTCTAATAAGAAACCTGGAACTTACTCCTGCCCTTTCCACTTCTCTCTCAATCTCTCCAGCCACAGTTTGTTATCTACTAATGAGCACGTCATAGCAGGTTCCCAAGACGCCAGAGGAAACACAAGGGTAGGAACAACATCCAACTTCAATGTGGTTACTCCTAACTAACCTTGTGGTTACTCCTAACTAACCTTGTGGTTACTCCTAACTAACCGTGTGGTTACTCCTAACTAACCGTGTGGTTACTCCTAACTAACCCTGTGGTTACTCCTAACTAACCCTGTGGTTACTCCTAACTAACCCTGTGGTTACTCCTAACTAACCCTGTGGTTACTCCTAACTAACCCTGTGGTTACTCCTAACTAACCTTGTGGTTACTCCTAACTAACCTTGTGGTTACTCCTAACTAACCTTGTGGTTACTCCTAACTAACCCTGTGGTTACTCCTAACTAACCCTGTGGTTACTCCTAACTAACCCTGTGGTTACTCCTAACTAACCCTGTGGTTACTCCTAACTAACCTTGTGGTTACTCCTAACTAACCCTGTGGTTACTCCTAACTAACCTTGTGGTTACTCCTAACTAACCTTGTGGTTACTCCTAACTAACCCTGTGGTTACTCCTAACTAACCTTGTGGTTACTCCTAACTAACCTTGTGGTTACTCCTAACTAACCCTGTGGTTACTCCTAACTAACCCTGTGGTTACTCCTAACTAACCTTGTGGTTACTCCTAACTAACCTTGTGGTTACTCCTAACTAACCCTGTGGTTACTCCTAACTAACCTTGTGGTTACTCCTAACTAACCTTGTGGTTACTCCTAACTAACCTTGTGGTTACTCCTAACTAACCTTGTGGTTACTCCTAACTAACCTTGTGGTTACTCCTAACTAACCTTGTGGTTACTCCTAACTAACTGTGTGGTTACTCCTAACTAACTGTGTGGTTACTCCTAACTAACCGTGTGGTTACTCCTAACTAACCTTGTGGTTACTCCTAACTAACCTTGTGGTTACTCCTAACTAACCTTGTGGTTACTCCTAACTAACCTTGTGGTTACTCCTAACTAACCTTGTGGATGTTGACAAAAGGGAGACTTGTTTCTTCAGACAGCTCCTGTGTGTTCTTTCTTTGGGGTTAAAGGGATACTTTGGGATTTTGACAATGAGGCTATTTATCTAAAATAGGTGTCTATAGGGCAGCAAACACAGGCTGGTAGGGTATAGGTCAGGCCTGGTATAGTTCTGATTGTTGTAACCTCAGATAGGTGTCTATAGGGCAGCAAACACAGGCTGGTAGGGTATAGGTCAGGCCTGGTATAGTACTAATTGTTGTAATCTCAGATAGGTGTCTATAGGGCACCAAACACAGGCTGGTAGGGTATAGGTCAGGCCTGGTATAGTTCTAATTGTTGTAATCTCAGATAGGTGTCTATAGGGCACCAAACACAGGCTGGTAGGATATAGGCCAGGCCTGGTATAGTTCTAATTGTTGTAATCTCAGATAGGTGTCTATAGGGCACCAAACACATTCTGGTAGGGTATAGGCCAGGCCTGGTATAGTTCTAATTGTTGTAATCTCAGATAGGTGTCTATAGGGCACCAAACACAGGCTGGTAGGGTATAGGCCAGGCCTGGTATAGTTCTAATTGTTGTAATCTCAGATAGGTGTCTATAGGGCACCAAACACAGGCTGGTAGGATATAGGCCAGGCCTGGTATAGTTCTAATTGTTGTAATCTCAGATAGGTGTCTATAGGGCACCAAACACAGGCTGGTAGGGTATAGGCCAGGCCTGGTATAGTTTGAATTGTTGTAATCTCAGATAGGTGTCTATAGGTCAGCAAACACAGGCTGGTAGGGTATAGGCCAGGCCTGGTATAGTTCTAATTGATGTAATCTCAGATAGGTGTCTATAGGGCACCAAACACAGGCTGGTAGGGTATAGGTCAGGCCTGGTATAGTTCTAATTGTTGTAATCTCAGATAGGTGTCTATAGGGCAGCAAACACAGGCTGGTAGGGTATAGGCCAGGCCTGGTATAGTTCTAATTGTTGTAATCTCAGATAGGTGTCTATAGGGCACCAAACACAGGCTGGTAGGATATAGGCCAGGCCTGGTATAGTTCTAATTGTTGTAATCTCAGATAGGTGTCTATAGGGCACCAAACACAGGCTGGTAGGGTATAGGCCAGGCCTGGTATAGTTCGAATTGTTGTAATCTCAGATAGGTGTCTATAGGTCAGCAAACACAGGCTGGTAGGGTATAGGCCAGGCCTGGTATAGTTCTAATTGTTGTAATCTCAGATAGGTGTCTATAGGGCACCAAACACAGGCTGGTAGGGTATAGGTCAGGCCTGGTATAGTTCTAATTGTTGTAATCTCAGATAGGTGTCTATAGGGCAGCAAACACAGGCTGGTAGGGTATAGGCCAGGCCTGGTATAGTTCTAATTGTTGTAATCTCAGATAGGTGTCTATAGGTCAGCAAACACAGGCTGGTAGGGTATAGGTCAGGCCTGGTATAGTTCTAATTGTTGTAATCTCAGATAGGTGTCTGTAGGGCAGCGCAAACAGGCTGGTAGGGTATAGGCCAGGCCTGGTATAGTTCTAATTGTTGTAATCTCAGATAGGTGTCCGTAGGGCAGCAAACACAGGCTGGTAGGGTATAGGTCAGGCCTGGTATAGTTCTAATTGTTGTAATCTCAGATAGGTGTCTATAGGGCACCAAACACAGGCTGGTAGGGTATAGGTCAGGCCTGGTATAGTTCTAATTGTTGTAATCTCAGATAGGTGTCCGTAGGGCACCAAACACAGGCTGGTAGGGTATAGGCCAGGCCTGGTATAGTTCTAATTGTTGTAATCTCAGATAGGTGTCTGTAGGGCACCAAACACAGGCTGGTAGGGTATAGGCCAGGCCTGGTATAGTTCTAATTGTTGTAATCTCAGATAGGTGTCCGTAGGGCAGCAAACACAGGCTGGTAGGGTATAGGCCAGGCCTGGTATAGTTCTAATTGTTGTAATCTCAGATAGGTGTCTGTAGGGCAGCAAACACAGGCTGGTAGGGTATAGGCCAGGCCTGGTATAGTTCTAATTGTTGTAATCTCAGATAGGTGTCCGTAGGGCAGCAAACACAGGCTGGTAGGGTATAGGCCAGGCCTGGTATAGTTCTAATTGTTGTAATCTCAGATAGGTGTATGTAGGGCAGCAAACACAGGCTGGTAGGGTATAGGCCAGGCCTGGTATAGTTCTAATTGTTGTAATCTCAGATAGGTGTCCGTAGGGCAGCAAACACAGGCTGGTAGGGTATAGGCCAGGCCTGGTATAGTTCTAATTGTTGTAATCTCAGATAGGTGTCTGTAGGGCACCAAACACAGGCTGGTAGGGTATAGGCCAGGCCTGGTATAGTTCTAATTGTTGTAATCTCAGATAGGTGTCTGTAGGGCAGCGCAAACAGGCTGGTAGGGTATAGGCCAGGCCTGGTATAGTTCTAATTGTTGTAATCTCAGATAGGTGTCTATAGGTCAGCAAACACAGGCTGGTAGGGTATAGGCCAGGCCTGGTATAGTTCTAATTGTTGTAATCTCAGATAGGTGTCTGTAGGGCACCAAACACAGGCTGGTAGGGTATAGGCCAGGCCTGGTATAGTTCTAATTGTTGTAATCTCAGATAGGTGTCTATAGGGCACCAAACACAGGCTGGTAGGGTATAGGCCAGGCCTGGTATAGTTCTAATTGTTGTAATCTCAGATAGGTGTCTATAGGGCACCAAACACAGGCTGGTAGGGTATAGGCCAGGCCTGGTATAGTTCTAATTGTTGTAATCTCAGATAGGTGTCTGTAGGGCACCAAACACAGGCTGGTAGGATATAGGCCAGGCCTGGTATAGTTCTAATTGTTGTAATCTCAGATAGGTGTCCGTAGGGCAGCAAACACAGGCTAGTAGGGTATAGGTCAGGCCTGGTATAGTTCTAATTGTTGTAATCTCAGATAGGTGTCTATAGGGCACCAAACACAGGCTGGTAGGGTATAGGTCAGGCCTGGTATAGTTCTAATTGTTGTAATCTCAGATAGGTGTCCGTAGGGCAGCAAACACAGGCTTTGAACTCCATTGGTGGAAACAAATGTAAATGAGGAGTTAGATGCAAAGTCCATATTGACATACATGTGCAGCATCACAGTGAGCAGTCATGACAGTGAATGGCCTGTACAGTATAAGGGTTGTTGGCTGATAAAAACAACTTCATGTAGAGTTATTTACTCTGTGACAGGAGCATTTAAACTGAAAGCCAGACATGTGCTCTGTAATGTAACTTTCCATCCTCAGCACTGAAAAATGAATATTGTAATATCCCAATGAGCACAACAAAAGAACAAATAACCAGGGTGTGGTGTCAACATTATGAGGTGGACCTCAACCATGGAGACAACCAGAGACTAATCAACAGCACACACATAGTATAGATCTGGAATGTGATAGAAGAGATAAACATCTAGCGGCACGCCACACATCAGCACGCACCAAGGCCACATGTTACTGGGTAGGGTAGAGGAGACAGCTGCTATAGTTACTGGGTAGGGTATAGGAGACAGCTGCTACAGTTACTGGGTAGGGTATAGGAGACAGCTGCTACAGTTACTGGGTAGGGTATAGGTAGACAGCTGCTATAGCTACTGGGTAGGGTATAGGTAGACAGCTGCTATAGTTACTGGGTAGGGTATAGGAGACAGCTGCTGTAGTTACTGGGTAGGGTATAGGAGACAGCTGCTATAGTTACTGGGTAGGGTATAGGAGACAGCTGCTACAGTTACTGGGTAGGGTATAGGTAGACAGCTGCTATAGTTACTGGGTAGGGTATAGGAAACAGCTGCTACAGTTACTGGGTAGGGTATAGGAGACAGCTGCTGTAGTTACTGGGTAGGATATAGGAGACAGCTGCTATAGTTACTGGGTAGGGTATAGGAGACAGCTGCTATAGTTACTGGGTAGGGTATAGGAGACAGCTGCTATAGTTACTGGGTAGGGTATAGGAGACAGCTGCTATAGTTACTGGGTAGGGTATAGGAGACAGCTGCTATAGTTACTGGGTAGGGTATAGGAGACAGCTGCTATAGTTACTGGGTAGGGTATAGGATACAGCTGCTATAGTTACTGGGTAGGGTATAGGAGACAGCTGCTATAGTTACTGGGTAGGGTATAGGAGACAGCTGCTATAGTTACTGGGTAGGGTATAGGAGACAGCTGCTATAGTTACTGGGTAGGGTATAGGAGATAGCTGCTATAGTTACTGGGTAGGGTATAGGAGACAGCTGCTATAGTTACTGGGTAGGGTATAGGTAGACAGCTGCTATAGTTACTGGGTAGGGTATAGGAGACAGTTGCTATAGTTACTGGGTAGGGTATAGGAGACAGCTTCTCTCTGCTCCCACGGTGATACTGCTCATGTTAAATAACACCAATTAACAGCAGTAGTATACATCAGAAGTCTGATGACCTGCCTGTTCTGTTGATGCTATCAGAAGTCTGATGACCTGCCTGTTCTGTTGATGCTATCAGAAGTCTGATGACCTGCCTGTTCTGTTGATGCTCTCAGAAGTCTGATGACCTGCCTGTTCTGTTGATACTATCAGAAGGGAGAATTCCATGTTTACTCTGAATACAAACAACATACTAAAAGTACTCACTGGTTATCCTGGTATAATACAAATTCACATGACCTACAGCACTGAAAACCTTTGACAAATATTTAAAACCAATCAGGGTAGTACAAACGGAGCAGGAGCCACACACAGGGAGCAGGAGCCACACACAGGGAGCAGGAGCCACACACAGGGAGCAGGAGCCACACACAGGGAGCAGGAGAGACACAGCAGTCTAACAATGTGGTTCAAAACCACTATGTGAATGAGAGGACCAGCAAAGCTCCCATAACTCCAGTTAGTATACCTTCTTGCAGAGTATGCTGCTCTTCATCCTCCTCCCTCTCCTCCTCCTCCTCCTCTCCATCACAGTGGTCAGGTGAACAGACATACTCCAAGCTGTCCTCTGGGGTGCTGTGACAGAGCAGTGACATGCTAACACCAACACTAGGCTAGTGGGGCCCAGCAGAGCCCAGCTGCCTCAAGTCCAAAGCCATGTCTAAGTGTGTGTGTGTGTGTGTGTGTGTGAGACAGTCCGTCTCAGTCAGCGAGAGAGTGTGTGTGTCTAAGTCAGTGTGTGTGTGTTTGTGTGAGGACAGCAAGGCAGTCTGTCCCCCAGTCACAGGCACTCCCTCCTCCTGCTCTCTCTCCCTCTATTGTCCATGACTAGAAGACAGCCCACTGTGGAACCGGAGCAGGGGAGTGGCACTGAACTATTCTCAGACTGACAGGACTTTGAATGTTTAGATTAGAGCATGGAGTCAATTCAAAATGTCAGCTATGTGACAAGGACTAATATAACCATATAATAAGTTATAGTTTTATCCCTATCAAGTTTAAATGTGTCTATTTGCTCACCCCCCTTTTCAAGCGTTGAAATGGTATGTTCCACCAGACTCTCCATGGAAACAGTGCAAGGCGGAGCACACCATAAGACACATACACCTGTTGTCAGGGTGGGGCCCCAGCCTGCCTCACCACAGTCAAATCCACAGGTGACTCAATTTGCAGATGCCTACTTATTCAAAGCGGAAGCTACATACGGAGAGCCAAATAAATAGACCAGGAACCATTAGGAAATACAGAGCTTGATGAAATAGCATACAGGAAGAACAGTGTATACTGAACAAAAATATAAATGCAACAGTTCATATAAGGTAAATCAGTCAATTTAAATAAATAAATGAGGCCCTAATCTATGGATTTCACCTGACTGGGAACACCGATAAGCATCTGTTGGTCACAGATCAAGTAAATGATGCTAGTTTAGCATGTGGAAATAAAGAAACCATCTAGTTTCTAAACCAGTATGGGTCATTCCACCCTATAGAAAATAACATGACACTCAATGTTACACATTAGACCACAAATAATACGGACCACAATTCTAATCAAATCGACACACACTGGCTTTATCAAACTAGTCACATTGAGAGCAATGCAACAGTAAACAAATCTTCAACATTCCAGTGACACATGTAAACGGCTAGACAAACTATTATGGATGTGAAAGCCAGTTAACTTGTGACAAAAACATTGTTATTCCCATAACGGCTGATAAAAACATTGTTATTCCCATAACGGCTGATAAAAACATTGTTATTCCCATAACGGCTGATAAAAACATTGTTATTCCCATAACGACTGATAAAAACATTGTTATTCCCATAACGGCTGATAAAAACATTGTTATTCCCATAACGGCTGATAAAAACATTGTTATTCCCATAACGGCTGATAAAAACATTGTTATTCCCATAACGGCTGATAAAACCATTGTTATTCCCATAACGGCTGATAAAACCATTGTTATTCCCATAACGGCTGATAAAACCAGTTATTCCCATAACGGCTGATAAAAACATTGTTATTCCCATAACGGCTGATAAAAACATTGTTATTCCCATAACGGCTGATAAAAACATTGTTATTCCCATAACAGCTGATAAAAACATTGTTATTCCCATAACGGCTGATAAAAACATTGTTATTCCCATAACGGCTGATAAAAACATTGTTATTCCCATAACGGCTGATAAAAACATTGTTATTCCCATAACGACTGATAAAAACATTGTTATTCCCATGACAGCTGATAAAAACATTGTTATTCCCATAACAGCTGATAAAAACGGTTGACAAAAAACAACCGTGATCCCATACATAGAACCTAGAACACAATCACCAAATATTTCACATAACTCTCCAATTAAACATGTTTCCTTCAATTATCCCATGTCCAAATCATTTTCATTCATCTCATTTATACTGAATGCAACCACACATTCCTATTGAAACAATACAGTATCCACAATAGCTTGTGGCTAACCCCCCAAAACAACCCCCACCTCAGCCTCCCTGTCTGCCTCAGAGGCCCTTTTTGTGTGCACTGATAAAGTTCCCAGCATGGAGAGACTGGAGGAGGACAGCCCCTCTCACCTCCCTCCAACCCCCCCCCCCCCCCCCCCAGGCCAATAGAACTGTAGGCCCTGGGCTTTGTGAGCAGGGTGGAGATGTAGGGGGGTGGAGGAGAGGGAGGAGGACAGCCCCTCTCACCTCCCTCCAACTCCCCCCCCCCCCAGGCCAATAGAACTGTAGGCCCTGGGCTTTGTGAGCAGGGTGGAGATGTAGGGGGGTGGAGGAGAGGGAGGAGGACAGCCCCTCTCACCTCCCTCCAACTCCCCCCCCCCCCCCCCCCCCCAGGCCAATAGAACTGTAGGCTCTGGGCTTTGTGAGCAGGATGGAGATGGAGGGGGGTAGCGGAGAGGGAGGAGGACAGCCCCTCTCACCTCCCTCCAACTCCCCCTCCCAGGCCAATAGAATTGTGGGCCCTGGGCTTTGTGAGCAGGGTGGAGATGGAGGGGGGTAGCGGAGAGGGAGGAGGAGAGGGGTACTGTAGGAAGAGGGGAGGCTGGCAGAGTTTGGCTGGCAGCCGTCCCTCCCCGCTCCAGTGGGGAGATGTACATACATGGTCCATGCCCTCCTCACTGCTGAAGTGATCAATATTCTGAGCATCACCCAGGGCTGTGTCCCTGCCAGACTCCCAGCCATGTGATCATGGAGCTAGGCCCATCCAGGCAGCTCTGAGCCTGGCCAGGCTGTCCCTGGCCTTCTGGAGCCCTCGTCTGGCTTTAGCCCACTGAGCCACCAGTCTCCACAGCACAGCCTCCCCTCCAAACCTTCCATGTACTGTCTGCTTCATTATGAGCCCCAGTCTCCACAGCACAGCCTCCCCTCCAAACCTTCCATGTACTGTCTGCTTCATTATGAGCCCCAGTCTCCACAGCACAGCCTCCCCTCCAAACCTTCCCCTGCTTCCATGTATTGTCTGCTTCATTATGAGCCCCAGTCTCCACAACACAGCCTCCCCTCCAAACCTTCCATGTACTGTCTGCTTCATTATGAGCCCCCGTCTCCACAGCACAGCCTCCCCTCCAAACCTTCCATGTACTGTCTGCTTCATTATGAGCCCCAGTCTCCACAGCACACAGCCTCCCCTCCAAACCTTCCCCTGCTTCCATGTACTGTCTGCTTCATTATGAGCCCCCGTCTCCACAGCACAGCCTCCCCTCCAAACCTTCCATGTACTGTCTGCTTCATTATGAGCCCCAGTCTCCACAGCATAGCCTCCCCTCCAAACCTTCCATGTACTGTCTGCTTCATTATGAGCCCCAGTCTCCACAGCACAGCCTCCCCTCCAAACATTCCATGTACTGTCTGCTTCATTATGAGCCCCAGTCTCCACAGCACAGCCTCCCCTCCAAACCTTCCATGTACTGTCTGTTTTATTATGAGCCCCAGTCTCCACAGCACAGCCTCCCCTCCAAACCTTCCATGTACTGTCTGCTTCATTATGAGCCCTCGTCTCCACAGCACAGCCTCCCCTCCAAACCTTCCCCTGCTTCCATGTACTGTCTGCTTCATTATGAGCCCCAGTCTCCACAGCACAGCCTCCCCTCCCAACCTTCCCCTGCTTCCATGTACTGTCTGCTTCATTATGAGCCCCCGTCTCCACAGCATAGCCTCCCCTCCAAACCTTCCATGTACTGTCTGCTTCATTATGAGCCCTCGTCTCCACAGCACAGCCTCCCCTCCAAACCTTCCATGTACTGTCTGCTTCATTATGAGCCCCAGTCAGCTCTGCTAGCGGTGGTTTAGCGTGATGATGAACGACAGGAAGGTTGGCTACATAAAGTCTCTGGGACCAGGCTAGTGGCTAGGTCATTACTGGCTGACTGTCCAATCATGTTGCTGGACGAGATCTCTAGAGACGTGTGGATAGTTGGAAATAGATATCCACAGTACAGCACTGCAGAGTGTTTATCAACCATATGAATATAAAACCATGTCATTTAGACTTGTCCTAACTGTTGGAGTAGACCGGTAGTAGGGGAGGTGGACATTAAAATGTCAAGAGGCCCTCGCAATACAATCTACTGTAGTAAATGAGTCCTCAAACATCATATATAACATCATATATAAACAGCATTACCAAAGAGATCCAACAGAACAGGCCTCTTCTCATAATATATGACCATCATCTATGGAAACATCTTCAGCCAAGGGTATAGGCCGCTGTTCTATATATATAGAGCCACTGATCATGTTGGATGGCTCATTGAAAGAATCAGGGGATACAGGGATAGCTGTAGTCTGCTTGGTGAAGCTGCTGTAAAACATTTCCATATTATATTGCTGTGTGATGCTATGTGCTGCTAGTGTACAGGACTCGGATCTATTAGGTCTGTTATTCTGACTGTACAGGACCCAGATCTATAGGACTGTACAGGACTCAGATCTATAGGACTGTTAGTCCGACTGTACAGCTCTATATGACTGTTAGTCCGACTGTACAGCTCTATAGGACTGTTAGTCCGACTGTACAGATCTATAGGACTGTTAGTCCGACTGTACAGCTCTATAGGACTGTTAGTCCGACTGTACAGATCTATAGGACTGTTAGTCCGACTGTACAGATCTATAGGACTGTTAGTCCGACTGTACATATCTATAGGACTGTTAGTCCGACTGTACAGATCTATAGGACTGTTAGTCCGACTGTACAGATCTAGAGGACTGTTAGTCCGACTGTACAGATCTATAGGACTGTTAGTCCGACTGTACAGATCTAGAGGACTGTTAGTCCGACTGTACAGATCTAGAGGACTGTTAGTCCGACTGTACAGATCTAGAGGACTGTTAGTCCGACTGTACAGATCTAGAGGACTGTTAGTCCGACTGTACAGATCTAGAGGACTGTTAGTCCGACTGTACAGATCTAGAGGACTGTTAGTCCGACTGTACAGATCTAGAGGACTGTTAGTCCGACTGTACAGATCTATAGGACTGTTAGTCCGACTGTACAGATCTATAGGACTGTTAGTCCGACTGTACAGATCTAGAGGACTGTTAGTCCGACTGTACAGATCTAGAGGACTGTTAGTCCGACTGTACAGCTCTATAGGACTGTTAGTCCGACTGTACAGCTCTATAGGACTGTTAGTCCGACTGTACAGCTCTATAGGACTGTTAGTCTGACTGTACAGCTCTATAGGATTGTTAGTCTGACTGTACAGCTCTATAGGACTGTTAGTCTGACTGTACAGCTCTATAGGACTGTTAGTCTGACTGTACAGCTCTATAGGACTGTTAGTCCGACTGTACATATCTATAGGACTGTTAGTCCGACTGTACAGATCTATAGGACTGTTAGTCTGACTGTACAGATCTATAGAACTGCTATACATCCCAGTACTCCCAGTCACATACACACACAATGGCAGGGCAATACTAAAGCTCCATGGGTAGTCCGTGCGCTCAATGAAAAACCACCTTGTCATTCCCCTTCATTGCTACATTTACATAGCAGCCTTGTTTTGTGGTGCCACAGTTTCTGTTGCTCCTAATTCACCCTGGTTACAATCAACAGAAGCTGATATCACATCCAACACAACAAAATGATAGTAAGAGAATTAGCTACAGCCTCGTCCTACAGCCATGGCCTCCTTGGCTGAGGTAAACTTAGTTCAATGCACCTGTTATCAGACGGACCAGAGCAAAGTGAAGCAACACAGCAGCCCCTGGCTCAGTGGTTCCAGCATCATGTGACTGACGCAATACATACTGGAGCGAAGAGAGAGACCGGCAGATTTATACAGTCAATGGTATTTAACCACCCTACCAGCAAAATCATCCCCTCTAGCCCTCCTCCCTGTCCCTCTCCCTCCCCCCCTTACCCACATATAGCCCCGTTAACAACACAGTTAGATAACAGCTAGATGGAGAACCGTCCCCATCAGGCTTACCATCTGTGCATTCCTCATAGTACCAGTCTAGCTCATAGTAATCCGCCTCCACAAATTTCTGCATACTCAGTCCCCTTCAGCTGAGAGGAGCACCACCATCTTCTCCTGTCCTGCTGCGGAGGTCACGAGAACACCTGCCCATCCTTTCATTACATACTCTGAGTTCTCTAGGAGTTTACCATGACGAGGAGACCACGTGGAACAGCACATTTTATCACTGGTACCAGAGTGGAAGGATGGGATGGAGAGGAGGAGAGGAAAGAGAGAAAGATATTTCCCAAAAAGCAACGCAGCCCAAAACACAGTTATGCAGCAGGGGTGTGTTGCTGCCTGGTGGTGAGTCAAGGTTGTATCACAGATGAGGGAGGGGCCTGGGGGAGGGCCACGAGCCAATGAGGAAGGGAAATGTCAGAGGCATGCTCCTCCCTCTGAACTGTTTCGTCAATAGCAACCTGCTTTCGTCCCTCCTCTCTCTCCTTGGCCCACCCTCCCCTTCTCCCAACAGTACATCCTTCTGTGAGGTTGCCATGGAGACTGGCTCCCTACTCCAGCACTGAGTAGTATCTGAATGCAGGCTAGTGTTGCTACTGCTGCTGCCTCGGTGACCAGCTCTCTGTTCATATCTGCCTGGTCTGGTACAACACCTCTACTACAGGGCAGGGAGTTCACCTTGCTGAATGATATTAAGAAATCATTCAATAGGTTTATAGTGGTGAATATAGTTCTCTCTCCCACACTGATTTACAGCAGGATAATATCAGATGCTTCTACTTCTTTAATAGCATGTCCCTTTGATAAAGAGCACACTGACTCATTCTAACACCACTTCACAGTCAGACAATAAAAAGGTCAGATGTCATTTAATAGACAGCCATTAATGAAACAATGAGGATGATTATTTCAGCGACTATAGAAACACTTCATCAACCTGCCTGCTGACTGAGTCAACGGTGTATAATGCCATCAGTATTGCATCATATGGAGTGTAATGTGTTTGTGGTAGAAGATGCATCAGAGTAGGAGTGGCCTATCAGGGATCAGCTGACTAGCCAGAAGACCAATGAACCACCCTGCTGCCTGTCCTCCTTGTGACATCACAATCACAGGTGACAAGACCGGAAATGACAAAACCAGATTGGTGATATAAATCTCTACAGCCTAGTTGTGAATTTAATCAAGGAGTAGAGTACAATATCTAAAACCATCTATCAAAGAATATCAGTTTGGGAACAAAGGTTTGTATTACGCTGCATGAATGTGACAACAAAGTGGTCTTGTCTTGTGAGAACCCTGGAGTCTATTCTCACGTCAGTATCAGTAACTATTTGAACCAACGCTGCAGGACTGTCATTGTAGTCTACATCTGCCACAACGTAATCAGAGTATTAAAGTACCACAGCATCTGTTATTAAAGCATCCTACAGTGTAGTCTTTCAGACAACAGTACAGATACTGTATCAACACATATCTGCTGATTGATGCTGTTAAACTTCCTGAGCTCTACAGTATGACCTACATTCACAACAGAACAGATACTGTATCAACACATATCTGCTGATTGATGCTGTTAAACTTCCTGAGCTCTACAGTATGACCTACATTCACAACAGTACAGATACTGTATCAACACATATCTGCTGATTGATGCTGTTAAACTTCCTGAGCTCTACAGTATGACCTACATTCACAACAGTACAGATACTGTATCAACACCAACACATATCTGCTGATTGATGCTGTTAAACTTCCTGAGCTCTACAGTATGACCTACATTCACAACAGTACAGATACTGTATCAACACATATCTGCTGATTGATGCTGTTAAACTTCCTGAGCTCTACAGTATGACCTACATTCACAACAGTACAGATACTGTATCAACACATATCTGCTGATTGATGCTGTTAAACTTCCTGAGTTCTACAGTATGACCTACATTCACAACAGTATAGATACTGTATCAACACCAACCCATATCTGCTGATTGATGCTGTTAAACTTCCTGAGTTCTACAGTATGACCTACATTCACAACAGTACAGATACTGTATCAACACATATGTGCTGATTGATGCTGTTAAACTTCCTGAGTTCTACAGTATGACCTACATTCACAACAGAAGGCCGCTGACAACCAGTTGACATAAAGGTCATACACAAGGACTGATCAGATCAGATCCTGAGTGGCAGAGGGGTCTAAAGGCACTGGTATCGCAGTGCTAGAGGCGTCACTACAGACCCGGGTTCAATCCCGGGCTGTATCACAACCATCGCACAATTGGCCTAGCGTCGTCCGGGTTAGGGGAGGGTTTGGCCGGGGTAGGCCGTCATTGTAAATAACAATTTGTTCTTAACTGACTTGCCTGGTTAAATAAAGATAGAAAAAACAAGAAGAAGCCAGAGTTATCACACGCACACAGCCTTGTGTCTGTCCAGCCTCATGTCTGGTTGAGACACAGACAGACGTTAGGACAGACGTCTCCCACTGAGCTGATAGGACCAGCAGCCGAGCAGACTGGCACGTGGCGCTTCACCCACGGCCCAGCGGGTATGTTTGCTGTGTGAACCGGGCCCAGCTGTCTGTCGCTGACCCATATGGACTCAGGACCATATTAAAATGACTGTCTCTACCTTTCATTCCCTTTGTCTCAACCTCTGTCTGTCTCTCTGTGTTTGTATCGCTCTGTCTGTCTGCCTGTATTTATCTCAGACTTCCTCAGTCTCATTACGGCACCAGAATCTCAGCTGTTAGTCTTCCACCCACATCACCCTCATTTTTTAAATCCTTGATATCGGCTCTAACCTGCACCATTTCCAAAAATACACTGTAATATGAGCTCAATACAATGATTAATGTCAAGGTTAAAGCGATGAACCAGTTGAATATGAAATGTGTACCAGTGTACAACAGATCACATAAAAGGAAGAATAGAAAGAGAAGTAACCAGCAGAGGGAGTGTGGAAGCCTTCGCCCCCTTGTCTGAATCATCTTTAAAAAACAACTAAATACAAACGTTGCACTTACGGAAATACTTCAGAGTCTCCTCAATCTGCTCCACGGTGAGGTCCAGGTTGGTGTCGGGGGAGAGGAGAGGGGTGTGGAGCCAGTCGTCGTGCTCATACCCGTAGATGGTGTCTGCTCTCAGCTTGTAGTGGGGCAGCTGCTCCTCCAGCAGACTGATGATCTCCACCTCTGGAAGATCAGTACTGTTACACACATCTGTAGGAGGAGGAAAGGGGAGGAGGAGGAGAGGAGGACGGGGGAGGAGGAGGAGGGGGGAGGAGGGGGGAGGAGGAGAGGGGAGGAGGACGGGGGAGGAGGAGGGGGGAGGAGGAGGGGAGGAGGAGGGGAGGAGGAGGAGGACAGGGGAGGAGGAGGGGAGGAAGAGGAGGACAGGGGAGGAGGAGAGGGGAGGAGGACAGGGGAGGAGGTGGAGGAGAGGGGAGGAGGAGGAGGAGGAGGGGAGGAGGAGGAGGAGGGGAGGAGGAGGAGAGGTGAGGAGGAGGGGAGGAGGACAGGGGAGGAGAGGGGAGGAGGAGAGGGGAGGAGGAGGAGAGGGGTGGAGGAGGAGAGGGGTGGAGGAGGAGAGGGGTGGAGGAGGAGAGGGGTGGAGGAGGAGAGGGGTGGAGGAGGAGAGGGGTGGAGGAGGAGAGGGGTGGAGGAGGAGAGGGAGATAGGAGACGGTATGAGGGGAGGAGGAGGAGGAGAGGGGAGGAGGAGGACAGGGAGATAGGAGACGGTATGAGGGGAGGAGGAGGACAGGGGAGGAGGAGGAGAGGGGAGGAGGAGGAGGAGGAGGAGAGGGGAGGAGGGGGACAGGGGCGGAGGAGAGGAGGAGGACAGGGGAGGAGGGAGAGGAGATGGTATGATGAGAGGGAGAGAAGAAGAGAAGAGGAGAGGGAGAGACTAGAGGTTAGTTTTAGCCCGCTACAGTAGCAGGAGGTTATGTAACAGGTGCCTGGTTGAAAAACACCAGAACAATGGCTGTTTATGTTTAAACTTCATCATCTAGAGCAGGGTTCCCCAACTGGTGGCCTGCAGCCAAATCAATATTGGGGAGGTGTTCTTAATGTTTTGCACACTCGGTGTATGTGATGGTATACAAATGTAAGCCAGGTTTGAAATGATATTGTTTTAGTGAAATGTTATATCTGTTTGGGCTTCTTGTGGTCAATTTGTAGTCTACAAATTATTTGTAATTACGTTCTGACCCAAATAATAGTTCAGCGGCTGGATCTAGTTAATGATCCCTGATCTAGTGAGAACGACGACAACAGTCTTGCTCAAGACATACACATACCTTTCAAAAAAAACATTTTTAGCTCCTCAGTAGGCTATCCCTCTGAACAATCTGCTTTTCTAAACCATAATCAAACACAACGACCTCTGAACTATGGTCATACGTGATGACGTGTCATTGTATCTTGTTTACACATCAGAATCTTCGTAGCAGTCTGTTTACATAAAGGGAGTGCAGCAAGAGTTACTGAAAGCAGCGTAGGAGGACCCTTGTGGCACATTGAGGAACTACAATCCTGTTGATGTCTATGTATCACAACAGTGCTACAGAACAACAAGATATGACAGTGATTTACAGAATATCAGATCCTCGAGCTGCTTTATGAAAATGAAGAGAGGGCATACAGTATACTATATAAACAAGGAGAATCTGCATAAACCCACAGACTGCGGAACATATTGGCTTGGGAACTGGGAAGAAGCTCTCCTTTGAGATACTAGTTTGCGACAGTAAACTCTGTGCTTCACTGGAACATAGTGAAGTCATCTTACCAGCACTTCCTGCCATGGGATTTACTCCTTCCCTCAGCAGACCCAGATGTCCATCAGACTCCCATCCAAAGACTGTTACAGCTCATCACTGTAAAACTCCTAGATAACTTCACCAGAATCACACACACTAAGAAGTGACTGAGTAGTGAATATGGAACGTCTCAGTTTATGTGAGCAGGCGTGTTTCCAATCCATTTGTTCAACAGCTGCGTTCATAAGACCTGCATATCTGTGGTGGCGATGAAGCTCCATCAGACAATGGTGTCCCAGACAGCCAGGCCTGAATCCAGACAGAACGGGCTGGCAGGCTGCTGAGACAGGCTAAAGTGACTGACACCATGCTACTGGCTGTCTCCAGCAACACCTAGCAGCATTAGCAGACTACAGCAGGGGAGTCTACCACAGACAGTCACACACAGACTACAGCAGGGGAGTCTGCCACAGATAGTCACACACAGACTACAGCAGGGGAGTCTGCCACAGATAGTCACACACAGACTACAGCAGGGGAGTCTGCCACAGACAGTCACACACAGACTACAGCAGGGCGAGCCTGCCACAGACAGTCACACACAGACTACAGCAGGGGAGTCTGCCACAGAGTCACACACAGACTACAGCAGGGGAGTCTGCCACAGACAGTCACACACAGACTACAGCAGGGGAGTCTGCCACAGAGTCACACACAGACTACAGCAGGGGAGTCTGCCACAGACAGTCACACACAGACTACAGCAGGGGAGCCTGCCACAGAGTCACACACAGAGGACAACACGTTGGGGACACACTACTGTTATGGTCCATTGCCATCAATTAAAAGTAGTAAAAACATACCAATTCATAGTTAACTCCTTAAATCCCATATTTCTGTTAAATAGAGCCGATTATAGGCCTCTTCTTCATATTCAGCTCAGATCTGCGAAGTGTAACTGGGACGACCAACTATACTCAGAGCTATAAAAAGCTCCTGAACAACAACAGCCAGGACATGCAAACCAAAATAACAACAATGACTGGAAGTGTCACATGAAGTGGATAAGGGCAGCCAGACATACTGTATCATCACAGGCATTAAACAGTCTCTACTATCCATCACAACATCATATTCACTGATACAGTATGACAACACCTGTGTCATGCCTTCTCTGTCGCCATGCAACAGCTGGAACTAAGGGATGTTGTATAAATGTTGTATGAAGATTGTATAAATGTTGTATGAAGGTTGCAGAGAGCCCCTGAGTGCTGACAGCTACTAGCTAGACCATTTGCTGTTGATTATTCCTGGACTGTATTTATAGTCAGATCTGTAAGGCCCTGGCACTCTGCTCTGCACCCGCTGGCCCACTGTCCTTCCTGTCCTCTACCTCTCTGGCATTCACTTCAAATCCCCAGGCTACACTACTCTAGCACAGGGCCAATATAGGCAGAACCCACATCCAGCTACACAGAAAACTAGACCCCATGGTGACAAACAGACAGAGAGCGAGAGAGAGACAGACATGGGGGCAGTACTACAAACGGTGTCTAACTCTAGTCTAGTTCACGTTACTAGTCTTCATATCCAACCCTATCATGTTTACCCAAGAGATGACTGAAACAAATGCCTGAACAATAATGTGTGCACTTGAATTGGATGTATTTTCACAATCTATACCAGTAAGATGATGTAAATCAGTTGGTGACCTACTGTCCTAGTACTCATTAAAAACCAGACCATATAGTGTAACCATCCCCTTCACAAAAACATGATTAGCAACCATGAATCATTTCCATAGGAAAAATCATTCTCACTATTCCATAGAAATGTCAAGAATTCAGACATTAAGTACAAAACTAAAATTAAAGTCCAAATAAAGTGAGGAATCTCAGTAGTTTTAAACACCAAACAAGCCCAAACCACCCCATAGATCCAACCCAAAGTCACAGTGCCCAGTACTCACTCATGGCTCCTCTGCCCCCTGCTCCGTGTCCTCTCACCCCGACTTACATGTTCCGCTTCTCCAGGAAAGGGCAGGGCGAAGAGGAGTGGGAGAGAGAGAGAAAAATAGAGAGAAGGGAGGGGGGGAGGAAGAGAGAGAAGGGAGGGAGGGAGGAAGAGAGAGAAGGGAGGGAGGGAGGAAGAGAGAGAAGGGAGGGAGGGAGGAAGAGAGAGAAGGGAGGGAGGAAGAGAGAGAAGGGAGGGAGGAAGAGAGAAGGGAGGGAGGAAGAGAGAAGGGAGGGAGAGAGAGTGGGAGGGAAATAATAAATAGTGTGAGGGAAGAAGAGAGGCAGTCATAGGAAAGCGACCCCAGCTACTCTGCGGTACCATGCCTGGCATGCCACTGACGGTGGTCACATGGGGCCCCCAACCCCCACAACCTCCCCATACTGTAGCCAGCATGGCAGCACAGCCCCCCCACCCCACCCAGCTGCCTAAACAGACTGTCAACTGGATTACTGTTGTCCCGGAGAGTGCAGTGGACTGGAACACTCATTGTCCTCAGAGACCCTACAGGCCGGTCTCTTCCCACAGCTGCAGGATCTCTCCATACTACAGGCCGGTCTCCTCCCACAGCTGCAGGATCTCTCCATACTACAGGCCGGTCTCTTCCCACAGCTGCAGGATCTCTCCATACTACAGGCCGGTCTCTTCCCACAGCTGCAGGATCTCTCCATACTACAGGCCGGTCTCTTCCCACAGCTGCAGGATCTCTCTATACTACAGGCCGGTCTCTTCCCACAGCTGCAGGATCTCTCTATACTACAGGCCGGTCTCTTCCCACAGCTGCAGGATCTCTCCATACTACAGGCCGGTCTCTTCCCACAGCTGCAGGATCTCTCTATACTACAGGCCGGTCTCTTCCCACAGCTGCAGGATCTCTCCATACTACAGGCCGGTCTCTTCCCACAGCTGCAGGCTCTCTCTATACTACAGGCCGGTCTCTTCCCACAGCTGCAGGATCTCTCCATACTACAGGCCGGTCTCCTCCCACAGCTGCAGGATCTCTCCATACTACAGGCCGGTCTCTTCCCACAGCTGCAGGATCTCTCCATACTACAGGCCGGTCTCTTCCCACAGCTGCAGGCTCTCTCCATACTACAGGCCGGTCTCTTCCCACAGCTGCAGGATCTCTCCATACTACAGGCCGGTCTCTTCCCACAGCTGCAGGATCTCTCCATACTACAGGCCGGTCTCCTCCCACAGCTGCAGGATCTCTCCATACTACAGGCCGGTCTCTTCCCACAGCTGCAGGATCTCTCCATACTACAGGCCGGTCTCTTCCCACAGCTGCAGGATCTCTCCATACTACAGGCCGGTCTCTTCCCACAGCTGCAGGATCTCTCTATACTACAGGCCGGTCTCTTCCCACAGCTGCAGGATCTCTCTATACTACAGGCCGGTCTCTTCCCACAGCTGCAGGATCTCTCCATACTACAGGCCGGTCTCTTCCCACAGCTGCAGGATCTCTCTATACTACAGGCCGGTCTCTTCCCACAGCTGCAGGATCTCTCCATACTACAGGCCGGTCTCTTCCCACAGCTGCAGGCTCTCTCTATACTACAGGCCGGTCTCTTCCCACAGCTGCAGGATCTCTCCATACTACAGGCCGGTCTCCTCCCACAGCTGCAGGATCTCTCCATACTACAGGCCGGTCTCTTCCCACAGCTGCAGGATCTCTCCATACTACAGGCCGGTCTCTTCCCACAGCTGCAGGCTCTCTCCATACTACAGGCCGGTCTCTTCCCACAGCTGCAGGATCTCTCCATACTACAGGCCGGTCTCTTCCCACAGCTGCAGGATCTCTCCATACTACAGGCCGGTCTCTTCCCACAGCTGCAGGATCTCTCCATACTACAGGTCGGTCTCTTCCCACAGCTGCAGGCTCTCTCTATACTACAGGCCGGTCTCTTCCCACAGCTGCAGGATCTCTCCATACTACAGGCCGGTCTCTTCCCACAGCTGCAGGATCTCTATACTACAGGCCGGTCTCTTCCCACAGCTGCAGCCTCTCTCTATACTACAGGCCGGTCTCTTCCCACAGCTGCAGGATCTCTCTATACCACAGGCCGGTCTCTTCCCACAGCTGCAGGATCTCTCCATACTACAGGCCGGTCTCTTCCCACAGCTGCAGGATCTCTATACTACAGACCGGTCTCTTCCCACAGCTGCAGGATCTCTATACTACAGACCGGTCTCTTCCCACAGCTGCAGGATCTCTCTATACTACAGGCCGGTCTCTTCCCACAGCTGCAGGATCTCTCTACACTACAGGCCGGTCTCCTCCCACAGCTGCAGGATCTCTCCATACTACAGGCCGGTCTCTTCCCACAGCTGCAGGATCTCTCTATACTACAGGCCGGTCTCTTCCCACAGCTGCAGGATCTCTCCATACTACAGGTCGGTCTCTTCCCACAGCTGCAGGATCTCTCCATACTACAGGTCGGTCTCTTCCCACAGCTGCAGGATCTCTCCATACTACAGGCCGGTCTCTTCCCACAGCTGCAGGATCTCTCCATACTACAGGTCAGTCTCTTCCCACAGCTGCAGGATCTCTCCATACTACAGGCCGGTCTCTTCCCATAGCTGCAGGATCTCTCTATACTACAGGCCGGTCTCTTCCCACAGCTGCAGGATCTCTATACTACAGGCCGGTCTCCTCCCACAGCTGCAGGATCTCTCCATACTACAGGCCGGTCTCTTCCCACAGCTGCAGGCTCTCTCCATACTACAGGCCGCTCTCTTCCCACAGCTGCAGGATCTCTCCATACTACAGGCCGGTCTCTTCCCACAGCTGCAGGATCTCTCCATACTACAGGCCGGTCTCTTCCCACAGCTGCAGGATCTCTCCATACTACAGGCCGGTCTCCTCCCACAGCTGCAGGATCTCTCCATACTACAGGCCGGTCTCTTCCCACAGCTGCAGGATCTCTCCATACTACAGGCCGGTCTCTTCCCACAGCTGCAGGCTCTCTCCATACTACAGGCCGGTCTCTTCCCACAGCTGCAGGATCTCTCCATACTACAGGCCGGTCTCTTCCCACAGCTGCAGGATCTCTCCATACTACAGGCCGGTCTCTTCCCACAGCTGCAGGATCTCTCCATACTACAGGTCGGTCTCTTCCCACAGCTGCAGGCTCTCTCTATACTACAGGCCGGTCTCTTCCCACAGCTGCAGGATCTCTCCATACTACAGGCCGGTCTCTTCCCACAGCTGCAGGATCTCTATACTACAGGCCGGTCTCTTCCCACAGCTGCAGGCTCTCTCTATACTACAGGCCGGTCTCTTCCCACAGCTGCAGGATCTCTATACTACAGGCCGGTCTCTTCCCACAGCTGCAGGATCTCTCCATACTACAGGCCGGTCTCTTCCCACAGCTGCAGGATCTCTATACTACAGACCGGTCTCTTCCCACAGCTGCAGGATCTCTATACTACAGACCGGTCTCTTCCCACGGCTGCAGGATCTCTCTATACTACAGGCCGGTCTCTTCCCACAGCTGCAGGATCTCTCTACACTACAGGCCGGTCTCCTCCCACAGCTGCAGGATCTCTCCATACTACAGGCCGGTCTCTTCCCACAGCTGCAGGATCTCTCCATACTACAGGCCGGTCTCTTCCCACAGCTGCAGGATCTCTCTACACTACAGGCCGGTCTCTTCCCACAGCTGCAGGATCTCTCTACACTACAGGCCGGTCTCTTCCCACAGCTGCAGGCTCTCTCTACACTACAGGCTGGTCTCTTCCCACAGCTGCAGGATCTCTCTATACTACAGGCCGGTCTCTTCCCACAGCTGCAGGATCTCTCCATACTACAGGCCGGTCTCTTCCCACAGCTGCAGGATCTCTCCATACTACAGGTCGGTCTCTTCCCACAGCTGCAGGATCTCTCTATACTACAGGCCGGTCTCTTCCCACAGCTGCAGGATCTCTCCATACTACAGGCCGGTCTCTTCCCACAGCTGCAGGATCTCTATACTACAGGCCGGTCTCTTCCCACAGCTGCAGCCTCTCTCTATACTACAGGCCGGTCTCTTCCCACAGCTGCAGGATCTCTCTATACCACAGGCCGGTCTCTTCCCACAGCTGCAGGATCTCTCCATACTACAGGCCGGTCTCTTCCCACAGCTGCAGGATCTCTATACTACAGACCGGTCTCTTCCCACAGCTGCAGGATCTCTATACTACAGACCGGTCTCTTCCCACAGCTGCAGGATCTCTCTATACTACAGGCCGGTCTCTTCCCACAGCTGCAGGATCTCTCTACACTACAGGCCGGTCTCCTCCCACAGCTGCAGGATCTCTCCATACTACAGGCCGGTCTCTTCCCACAGCTGCAGGATCTCTCTATACTACAGGCCGGTCTCTTCCCACAGCTGCAGGATCTCTCCATACTACAGGTCGGTCTCTTCCCACAGCTGCAGGATCTCTCCATACTACAGGTCGGTCTCTTCCCACAGCTGCAGGATCTCTCCATACTACAGGCCGGTCTCTTCCCACAGCTGCAGGATCTCTCCATACTACAGGTCGGTCTCTTCCCACAGCTGCAGGATCTCTCCATACTACAGGCCGGTCTCTTCCCACAGCTGCAGGATCTCTCTATACTACAGGCCGGTCTCTTCCCACAGCTGCAGGATCTCTATACTACAGGCCGGTCTCCTCCCACAGCTGCAGGATCTCTCCATACTACAGGCCGGTCTCTTCCCACAGCTGCAGGCTCTCTCCATACTACAGGCCGCTCTCTTCCCACAGCTGCAGGATCTCTCCATACTACAGGCCGGTCTCTTCCCACAGCTGCAGGATCTCTCCATACTACAGGCCGGTCTCTTCCCACAGCTGCAGGATCTCTCCATACTACAGGCCGGTCTCCTCCCACAGCTGCAGGATCTCTCCATACTACAGGCCGGTCTCTTCCCACAGCTGCAGGATCTCTCCATACTACAGGCCGGTCTCTTCCCACAGCTGCAGGCTCTCTCCATACTACAGGCCGGTCTCTTCCCACAGCTGCAGGATCTCTCCATACTACAGGCCGGTCTCTTCCCACAGCTGCAGGATCTCTCCATACTACAGGCCGGTCTCTTCCCACAGCTGCAGGATCTCTCCATACTACAGGTCGGTCTCTTCCCACAGCTGCAGGCTCTCTCTATACTACAGGCCGGTCTCTTCCCACAGCTGCAGGATCTCTCCATACTACAGGCCGGTCTCTTCCCACAGCTGCAGGATCTCTATACTACAGGCCGGTCTCTTCCCACAGCTGCAGGCTCTCTCTATACTACAGGCCGGTCTCTTCCCACAGCTGCAGGATCTCTATACTACAGGCCGGTCTCTTCCCACAGCTGCAGGATCTCTCCATACTACAGGCCGGTCTCTTCCCACAGCTGCAGGATCTCTATACTACAGACCGGTCTCTTCCCACAGCTGCAGGATCTCTATACTACAGACCGGTCTCTTCCCACGGCTGCAGGATCTCTCTATACTACAGGCCGGTCTCTTCCCACAGCTGCAGGATCTCTCTACACTACAGGCCGGTCTCCTCCCACAGCTGCAGGATCTCTCCATACTACAGGCCGGTCTCTTCCCACAGCTGCAGGATCTCTCCATACTACAGGCCGGTCTCTTCCCACAGCTGCAGGATCTCTCTACACTACAGGCCGGTCTCTTCCCACAGCTGCAGGATCTCTCTACACTACAGGCCGGTCTCTTCCCACAGCTGCAGGCTCTCTCTACACTACAGGCTGGTCTCTTCCCACAGCTGCAGGATCTCTCTATACTACAGGCCGGTCTCTTCCCACAGCTGCAGGATCTCTCCATACTACAGGCCGGTCTCTTCCCACAGCTGCAGGATCTCTCCATACTACAGGCCGGTCTCTTCCCACAGCTGCAGGATCTCTCCATACTACAGGCCGGTCTCTTCCCACAGCTGCAGGATCTCTCCATACTACAGGCCGGTCTCTTCCCACAGCTGCAGGATCTCTCTACACTACAGGCCGGTCTCTTCCCACAGCTGCAGGATCTCTCTACACTACAGGCCGGTCTCTTCCCACAGCTGCAGGCTCTCTCTACACTACAGGCTGGTCTCTTCCCACAGCTGCAGGATCTCTCTATACTACAAGCCGGTCTCTTCCCACAGCTGCAGGATCTCTCCATACTACAGGCCGGTCTCTTCCCACAGCTGCAGGATCTCTCCATACTACAGGCCGGTCTCTTCCCACAGCTGCAGGATCTCTCCATACTACAGGCCGGTCTCTTCCCACAGCTGCAGGATCTCTCTACACTACAGGCCGGTCTCTTCCCACAGCTGCAGGATCTCTCTACACTACAGGCTGGTCTCTTCCCACAGCTGCAGGATCTCCATGAGTCTGACAAGTGAGACTAACTACAGGCAGGATGTACTGTAGTGCAGCTGGAAGCCAGCAGGGGAGAAGATGGCCTCCTCAGACAGGATAATATCCACCACAGATCATAACAGCAAAGATCAACTGTAGGCACTCTGGGAACTTTCCCTCTACAATAAGGAATGAAACTAATGATAAAAAATGTCAAGTACAAATTCAGATTGTTAGCCAGAGCCCTATATACACAGAGCCCTATATACACAGAGCCCTATATACACAGAGCCCTATATACACAGAGCCCTATATACACAGAGCCCTATATACACAGAGCCCTGGCTGTACAGTATATCATCTTGAGCCAAGCCACTACTGGCTGACTCCGTTTCTCCAGGCTGCTGAACTTGGGAACTAGTGTTTAAAGCAGCCGTTGGACTACTGTAGTCAATGTCAAGGTGGACAAATGTCCCATCCTCCAGCAGGCTGACCTGAAATAAGAGTTTAGTGGAGGAATGGGACCGTACGGTGTGTTACCTCAACACATCCCCATTAGGGGAACACTACTGTACGGTGTGTTACCTCAACACATCTCCATTAGGGGAACACTACTGTACTGTGTGTTACCTCAACACATCTCCATTAGGGGAACACTACCTACCGTACGGTGTGTTAACTAAACAAGCCTCCAGAGAGATCCAGCCAACACTTGTGCCCACACAGGGTCGATTTGACACACACACACACACTCTCTAAAGCCAATAAATATTTGTGAGAACCCTAGAAACCTGAATAAAACCAGAATGAATCAAGCATATTAAAGTGTAAAGCTCTTCTGTAGGACGTGGGTCACTTAAGATACAGATGTGAACATGCTATTCCACACATTAACAGTGCTGGGGGAGAGACAGAGAGCAGCATCTGATTCAGTGTGCTGCAGGACGACAGGGAGGGAATCAGAAGGCTGACAACAGAGCAGAACAGCTGCTGATTGTTCCTTTCCCCTACTTCAGGACAACCACTGTTCTCCACCTACCCAGCCACCACTGTGGTAGAGCACCAACATATCTACATGTCTGTCAACTACATGTCTGATAACAAATGACACTCAGTACTGACAATAGCAGGAGGCTTGATTCTTCAGCCTTATGTCTGCCTACTGCCTGTTTAATAAGCCCCCTCCATTACCCTGGCTATGGTTGTAATAAGTCCCCTCCATTACCCCGGCTATGGTTGTAATAAGCCCCCTCCATTACCCTGGCTATGGTTGTAATAAGCCCCCTCCATTACCCTGGCTATGGTTGTAATAAGTCCCCTCCATTACCCTGGCTATGGTTGTAATAAGTCCCCTCCATTACCCTGGCTATGGTTGTAATAAGCCCCCTCCATTACCCTGGCTATGGTTGTAATAAGTCCCCTCCATTACCCTGGCTATGGTTGTAATAAGCCCCCTCCATTACCCTGGCTATGGTTGTAATAAGCCCCCTCCATTTCCCTGGCTATGGTTGTAATAAGCCCCCTCCATTACCCTGGCTATGGTTGTAATAAGCCCCCTCCATTTTCCTGGCTATGGTTGTAATAAGCCCCCTCCATTACCCTGGCTATGGTTGTAATAAGCCCCCTCCATTTTCCTGGCTATGGTTGTAATAAGTCCCCTCCATTACCCTGGCTATGGTTGTAATAAGCCCCCTCCATTACCCTGGCTATGGTTGTAATAAGCCCCCTCCATTACCCTGGCTATGGTTGTAATAAGCCCCCTACATTACACTGGCTATGGTTGGAATTCATGTGGTCTTGCCAAGAGGCTGGGTCTGGCACAGATCCACCAGACAGATGACACTGCTCAACGGCTCCTGATGCCATGGCAACTGTGCTGTAGTGTGTCTTGGTCTGTCCCAGAGGAAAAGCAGAACTTGGTGAACAGTGCAGGGCCTCAGTCCATTCCATTCAGCTGGCCTGACCACTGCTCACTGGACTAATGGAAAAGCTCTGGCTGATTCCAACTGTTTTGTCTATCCACAAACGGTTCCCATGGATACATCAGGCTGTGGGAATATCTGTGGTGTGTGGCGAAAACTGCATATCTGACAGAAAGAGAAGCCGAACAATCTCAGCTAACCCGGACCTAAAGTCTTGTGTAACTGGTCAGCTGCTATGTTAACGTAGTCTGCCCACGAGAGAGTATAGCAACAATGGCATGTGGACACACTGACACTGACAGACTTAATGACAAACAAAGTCCACCAAGCCAGAAATCAACACTCACACAGCCCCCTGAAATGAACTTTGGGTTCAGTTCACATGGTAAATTGTAATATGTAAAGTATCTTAAGTCCAACACTACGATATAGCATCCGTTAACTACTAACAGTACTGCATATATTGTATGTGTTAATGACTTCAACTTCCTATCTATATCTTGTGGGCAGTAATATAGTAGCAGTATTTGCATGATATTTTTACCTCAGTGTGCATCTCAATAAGACATATCTGTATCAATAAAATAGCCTTCTACTGACATTACTGGAGAAGATTACAATTGGATACACATGTTGAACAAAATTCAGATTTACCCATATTTTCCCAGTGGGAAAAGGATGCACACTGGTGTGACGTATCATCCTGCATGATATTGTTGAGGTACTTCCAGACTACTTGATTAGCTAGATGAGCACTAATGTTATTTTGAGAACAGCACAAGATGAGCCCTAAACATTGTAAACATCCCATGACCTTTAGTAACATCATAATCATGTGATGTGCTTATATATGTCTGTCTTTGAAAGATGTCTCTCTGAGAAAAGATCATGTTTTGCCACAAGACGTAGTTACAGTACATCTCTGTTCACTACAACCTTACTGAACCCAACCTACCACAGTCTGGGTACCTACTGTAGTTACAGTACATCTCTGTTCACTATAACCTTACTGAACACACCCTACAACAGCCTGGGTACCTACTGTAGTTACAGTACATCTCCTCTGTTCACTACAACCTTACTGAACCCAACCTACCACAGTCTGGGTACCTACTGTAGTTACAGTATATCTGTTCACTACAACCTTACTGAACCCAACCTACCACAGTCTGGGTACCTACTGTAGTTACAGTACATCTCTGTTCACTACAACCTTACTGAACCCACCCTACCACAGCCTGGGTACCTACTGTAGTTACAGTACATCTGTTCACTACAACCTTACTGAACCCAACCTACCACAGTCTGGGTACCTACTGTAGTTACAGTACATCTCCTCTGTTCACTACAACCTTACTGAACCCAACCTACCACAGCCTGGGTACCTACTGTAGTTACAGTACATCTCTGTTCACTACAACCTTACTGAACCCAACCTACCACAGTCTGGGTACCTACTGTAGTTACAGTACATCTGTTCACTACAACCTTACTGAACCCAACCTACCACAGTCTGGGTACCTACTGTAGTTACTGAACCCAACCTACCACAGCCTGGGTACCTACTGTAGTTACAGTACATCTGTTCACTACAACCTTACTGAACCCAACCTACCACAGTCTGGGTACCTACTGTAGTTACAGTACATCTCTGTTCACTACAACCTTACTGAACCCAACCTACCACAGTCTGGGTACCTACTGTAGTTACTGAACCCAACCTACCACAGCCTGGGTACCTACTGTAGTTACAGTACATCTCTGTTCACTACAACCTTACTGAACCCACCCCACCACAGTCTGGGTACCTACTGTAGTTACAGTACATCTCTGTTCACTACAACCTTACTGAACCCAACCTACCACAGTCTGGGTACCTACTGTAGTTACTGAACCCAACCTACCACAGCCTGGGTACCTACTGTAGTTACAGTACATCTCTGTTCACTACAACCTTACTGAACCCAACCTACCACAGTCTGGGTACCTACTGTAGTTACAGTACATCTCTGTTCACTACAACCTTACTGAACCCAACCTACCACAGTCTGGGTACCTACTGTAGTTACAGTACATCTCTGTTCACTACAACCTTACTGAACCCAACCTACCACAGCCTGGGTGCCTACTGTAGTTACAGTACATCTGTTCACTACAACCTTACTGAACCCACCCTACCACAGTCTGGGTACCTACTGTAGTTACAGTACATCTGTTCACTACAACCTTACTGAACCCACCCTACCACAGCCTGGGTGCCTACTGTAGTTACTGAACCCAACCTACCACAGCCTGGGTGCCTACTGTAGTTACTGAACCCAACCTACCACAGTCTGGGTACCTACTGTAGTTACAGTACATCTATGTTCACTACAACCTTACTGAACCCAACCTACCACAGCCTGGGTACCTACTGTAGTTACAGTACATCTGTTCACTACAACCTTACTGAACCCAACCTACCACAGCCTGGGTACCTACTGTAGTTACAGTACATCTCTGTTCACTACAACCTTACTGAACCCAACCTACCACAGTCTGGGTACCTACTGTAGTTACTGAACCCAACCTACCACAGTCTGGGTACCTACTGTAGTTACAGTACATCTCTGTTCACTACAACCTTACTGAACCCAACCTACCACAGCCTGGGTACCTACTGTAGTTACAGTACATCTGTTCACTACAACCTTACTGAACCCAACCTACCACAGCCTGGGTACCTACTGTAGTTACAGTACATCTCTGTTCACTACAACCTTACTGAACCCAACCTACCACAGTCTGGGTACCTACTGTAGTTACTGAACCCAACCTACCACAGTCTGGGTACCTACTGTAGTTACAGTACATCTCTGTTCACTACAACCTTACTGAACCCAACCTACCACAGTCTGGGTACCTACTGTAGTTACAGTACATCTGTTCACTACAACCTTACTGAACCCAACCTACCACAGCCTGGGTACCTACTGTAGTTACTGAACCCAACCTACCACAGCCTGGGTACCTAGTGTAGTTACAGTACATCTGTTCACTACAACCTTACTGAACCCAACCTACCACAGTCTGGGTACCTACTGTAGTTACAGTACATCTCTGTTCACTACAACCTTACTGAACCCAACCTACCACAGTCTGGGTACCTACTGTAGTTACAGTACATCTGTTCACTACAACCTTACTGAACCCAACCTACCACAGTCTGGGTACCTACTGTAGTTACAGTACATCTGTTCACTACAACCTTACTGAACCCAACCTACCACAGTCTGGGTACCTACTGTAGTTACAGTACATCTCTGTTCACTACAACCTTACTGAACCCAACCTACCACAGTCTGGGTACCTACTGTAGTTACAGTACATCTCCTCTGTTCACTACAACCTTACTGAACCCAACCTACCACAGTCTGGGTACCTACTGTAGTTACAGTACATCTCATCTGTTCACTACAACCTTACTGAACCCAACCTACCACAGTCTGGGTACCTACTGTAGTTACTGAACCCAACCTACCACAGTCTGGGTACCTACTGTAGTTACAGTACATCTCTGTTCACTACAACCTTACTGAACCCAACCTACCACAGCCTGGGTGCCTACTGTAGTTACTGAACCCAACCTACCACAGTCTGGGTACCTACTGTAGTTACAGTACATCTCTGTTCACTACAACCTTACTGAACCCAACCTACCACAGCCTGGGTACCTACTGTAGTTACAGTACATCTGTTCACTACAACCTTACTGAACCCAACCTACCACAGCCTGGGTACCTACTGTAGTTACAGTACATCTCTGTTCACTACAACCTTACTGAACCCAACCTACCACAGTCTGGGTACCTACTGTAGTTACAGTACATCTCTGTTCACTACAACCTTACTGAACCCACCCTACCACAGTCTGGGTACCTACTGTAGTTACAGTACATCTCCTCTGTTCACTACAACCTTACTGAACCCAACCCACCACAGCCTGGGTACCTACTGTAGTTACAGTACATCTCTGTTCACTACAACCTTACTGAACCCAACCTACCACAGTCTGGGTACCTACTGTAGTTACAGTACATCTCTGTTCACTACAACCTTACTGAACCCAACCTACCACAGCCTGGGTACCTACTGTAGTTACAGTACATCTCTGTTCACTACAACCTACCACAGTCTGGGTACCTACTGTAGTTACAGTACATCTCTGTTCACTACAACCTTACTGAACCCAACCTACCACAGTCTGGGTACCTACTGTAGTTACAGTACATCTCTGTTCACTACAACCTTACTGAACCCAACCTACCACAGCCTGGGTACCTACTGTAGTTGCTGAACCCAACCTACCACAGCCTGGGTACCTACTGTAGTTACTGAACCCAACCTACCACAGTCTGGGTACCTACTGTAGTTACTGAACCCAACCTACCACAGTCTGGGTACCTACTGTAGTTACTGAACCCAACCTACCACAGTCTGGGTACCTACTGTAGTTACAGTACATCTCTGTTCACTACAACCTTACTGAACCCAACCTACCACAGCCTGGGTACCTACTGTAGTTACAGTACATCTCTGTTCACTACAACCTTACTGAACCCAACCTACCACAGCCTGGGTACCTACTGTAGTTACAGTACATCTGTTCACTACAACCTTACTGAACCCAACCTACCACAGTCTGGGTACCTACTGTAGTTACTGAACCCAACCTACCACAGCCTGGGTACCTACTGTAGTTACTGAACCCAACCTACCACAGCCTGGGCACCTACTGTAGTTACTGAACCCAACCTACCACAGCCTGGGTACCTACTGTAGTTACTGAACCCAACCTACCAGAGTCTGGGTACCTACTGTAGTTACTGAACCCAACCTACCACAGTCTACCTACTGTAGTTACTGAACCCAACCTACCACAGTCTGGGTACCTACTGTTGTTACTGAACCCAACCTACCACAGCCTGGGTACCTACTGTAGTTACTGAACCCAACCTACCACAGTCTGGGTACCTACTGTAGTTACTGAACCCAACCTACCACAGCCTGGGTATGTACTACATTGCCCAGCAGCATGATATCAGACAGCCTAGTTAGTCTCCGATGCCCTGGCTTCACTCAGGAGATGGAAGCCCGAGACAGAGGCTAAAACAGTCTAATGAATGGATATTAACCCTGTGTGTGGTTCGTCACCAAACCCCATTCATGTTACTTAATACTCTACATCACCACACTGAAGCATGGCAAATCCATGGCTCCAATGGCAACCACTGGGACACATGGGGAGCAGGGAAACGGTTGTGGAGGCTTCAGAACGGACTGAGGGTGAATCCCAAATGGAACCATGTGGGAAACAGTGGGAGAGACGGGTTTGGGAGTGAACAAAGGAGGGTTCAGTAACATCCACTGGCGTATGTTGCTATTACAACCGGAAGAATACAGCACTGTACCAATAAATTCAATCAGCATGGTATGAAACTAAGTAAAAAGAGACAGAATTATAGGACATAAGATTCTTTTTGGATAAGCCTTACTACAATAAAGGGGAATATAATCCACCCTGTAGTGAATCCCAAATTAAAAACGTCCATCTCCTCAGATAATCAACTGGCCTGGCATTGAGACTGTCTGTCTGATGAGGAACAGAACAACGGAAGGGATAGTTACCCTTCGATGCTGATCTTGGGTCAGTTTTGTATTTTCCCAAATAATGGTTAAGGTTAGCATTGGGGGAAGGGAAGTTGATCCTAGATCTGTACCTAGGGGAAACGTCACCCTACAACCGAACAGAACAATGCCAGGACACTAACCCCACCAGGGGGCAGCACTGAACCACAGCAGCACAGCTCTCAGTCCTTTAATGCCATTGAGCTGCTTCCTGTACTCATAAGGGTAAGGGTCCAACCCCAGAAAAAAGACTACATGTTGCCATTCATTCATCAGCATAGAGGTAAAGGGCACAACAGACATTGTTTTAGAAAGAGAGGGTCCAGATTGTCTAGCCCGGCTGATTTGTAGGGGTCCAGATTTTGTAGCTCTTTCAGAACATCAGCTATCTGGATTTGGGTGAGTTTGTAATGGGAAAAAAAAATCTGTGTGCTCATTGAACAAGTTTTGGATACAGCATAGCACCTCCCTGTTTCACTCCGTTTCAAAGTGTTTCTTCTCTACTGAACAGGACCCAGCAGAATGATGAGAAATGCAGTCCCACTGCCCCCTGGGAGTTTGCTGAGGGAACACGGAGGGTGTGTCCCAAATATCACCCTATTCAATGTACTTATTTTCATCAAGGCCCATATGCCTCTGGTCAAAAGTAGTGCACTATATAGGGAATAGGGTGCCATTTGGGATTCACACTGAGCAAGCAGCATAATCTGGTCGCCTATCTGGCCTCATGACAGGAAGTGACAGTCAGTGGCAGGTCACAATAGAGTTTGGTTTCTCATTCTCACCACATCGCCCTCACTACGGCCGGTTAAGCAGCCCCTCCCCCCAGCATTTCCTGGGTTACAGCCTAGTCCCAAATAACATCCTATTCTCTATATAGTGCACTACTTCTGACCCTATGGACCCTGGTCAAAAGTAGTGCACTATAAAGGGAATAGTGTGCCATTTGTGACGGAGACCCTCTGTAATTCCCTCCTGAGATGTGTTTGAATCAATAAGAATGTCATTTTAAAGTACTCAGCAGAAGCCACAATAATGCAGCCGTACGTTAGATGAAACTGTCATCACAGTGAATTGTGACATTCATTTCCCATGGGCTCTGCTTGTCAATACTGGTACTGTTCAACAGAAATGCTGATGAAACACCACCCAGAGCATATGATTTTGCCCACTGTGATCCTAAAATTCAATGGTTCTATATGTAGTTCTATGATTTGACAAAGCAAGGCCATAACAAAGTGAGATGGGTACAGGCACATAGTAAGGCGCAGGAGTATGGTGTGGTTGGGTTTGTTGTGGTGAACGAGCGGATCTCTCCAGTGACTCGGACAGATGTGTTGTGTGGGTTCGTTCCCCTGATACCCACACAAAGGGACTGCTGGGTTCGTTCCCCTGATACCCACACAAAGGGACTGCTGGGTTGGTTCCCCTGATACCCACACAAAGGGACTGCTGGGTTGCATTGCTCTGCTCAGTGAAGCGCTGTGCTCTGCGAGGCTGTGCTATCTGCTGGGCACGATCCCTGCCAGTCCCCTGGGACTGAAACACTGACGCCACAACTTTATTCTTACATCTTGAGAAGCCACTTTTTATTTCTATTCACAGACAGAAGCATTGAGAGGGTTTACATTCACTTGTTTGCCTTCCAGCTGCATTATACCTGTCAATAGCAGGCTTCAGTGTAACGGATGCTGCCCTCTCTCTCGCTCGCTCTCTCTCTCTCTTCCTGCAGTGTAATTTATCCAGACCATACATCCCAAATGGAACCCTATTCCCTATATAGTGTACTACTTTTGACCAGGGCCCTATGCCATCAGTGAAATCCATAAACAATGCAGTGGAGGCTGTTTATGGCTTTCAGTTACACTGAATTCAAGACAAGTCAGAGCCATTTTCTGTCAATCAGAATTGGATTTAGTCTCCTACTGTCAGGGCTGTGCTGCACGTACCAGTGATGGTCCCGGCATCTCTGTAGACGGTGGTGACGTCATCGGGGGGCGCGACCTCACTCACATACTGCTCTTCGCGGGGGCCGTGCACGCTGGGGTAGTCTGGCTGTGGATTGGAGGGTTCCCTGTGGGGAGGGGCGGAGGTGGAGGCAGAGGTGTTGTGGTCCGAAGCTGCGGTGTCCAGCTTGCTGGATGAGATTCACAGGAGAGCAGTATGTGCCATGGGCAGGGCCAGCAGCGGGCAGAGGGCGTCAGGCGGAGAAAGAGAAGCAGCAGCAGCTATACACCCTGGACCACACCGCACCCGACTACACCACCACCTGACTACACCACCACCCGACTACACCACCACCTGACGACACCACCACCAGACCAGATCACTTCCTGTAGACGGAACCTGGGAGGAGAGAAGAGAAACATGAATTGGGTTGCCAGGCAAATTCAAAAGGACCCACAGGACAGACGTTTAAATAATCAATAGGAAAGCAGGTCAGGTCACAGCAGGTCACTGTATCCCCTGGTTCAGGAGGGAAAATAACCAGCCTCTATTGTGGCTCTGTTCAGAAACAACCTCTCAGTTCGAGGAACTTCATGTACAAGTGCCTAGGTGTTAGGGCCTATAGGGGCTAGGAGTTATGGACTAGGGCTTGTTTATGGAACGGGGCCATGTAAGACGGGTAGCAGTCAGCAGGATGTACTATGGGAGGGGTGACGGACGGAAGGACCCGTTTTCAACTCAGAACATAAATGTTGGTGGGCCTCAACTTTCTCTTTCACTGTCTGGTGCTTGCAGAAGTCCGTTTGAGTATTTATAGCCCTATCAAACCACCTGGGAGACTGGTAAGACATATCAACAACAGAAAAGGCGTTGATGTCCTTTTCACACTTCAGAAGAAGTTACAAGACTGATATTAAGCTGTGAGAATGTCAAGATAAAGTGGGACAGTAAAATAAAAAAAAACAATTTCTATTCATCTTAGGATGCAGTGATGCAGAGAAGATTTTCAACCTCCCTGTCCCAGTTTTGCTAGTACTGAGAAACAGAACATCAACAGTGTGAAATTAGAAAATACTTCATGAAATGTAGGAAATGATTATAAACTTAAAGCCACGTTGTGAAGAAGGTAACATGTCTGTTAGTCTTAAGGCGTCAGCATGCTTCAGTTCGGCTGGTAGCTAGCCACCACATCTAAGATGTTGGGTGCAGTATTTCTCAATAAAAAAATGTGCATGAAAACTAGTCGTCTCTCGTTGAACGACAACATATACTTTATTGAAGAATCCTTACAGTTGACCAATCATGGACGAAGGGACATGCACGTCGGCTCCTGAACTTTGTCTGGCCTTGAGAAAAAATGTTGTGTGCCCAAACAACGAACAAAACCCTTACCCAGGTCCACAACTAACAAAACCCTTACCCAGGTCCACAACTAACAAAACCCTTACCCAGGTCCACAACTAACAAAACCCTTACCCAGGTCCACAACTAACAAAACCCTTACCCAGGTCCACAACTAACAAAACCCTTACCCAAGTCCACAACTAACAAAAACCCTTACCCAGGTCCACAACTAACAAAACCCTTACCCAGGTCCACAACTAACAAAACCCTTACCCAGGTCCACAACTAACAAAACCCTTACCCAAGTCCACAACTAACAAAACCCTTACCCAAGTCCACAACTAACAAAACCCTTACCCAAGTCCACAACTAACAAAACCCTTACCCAGGTCCACAACTAACAAAACCCTTACCCAGGTCCACAACTAACAAAACCCTTACCCAAGTCCACAACTAACAAAACCCTTACCCAGGTCCACAACTAACAAAACCCTTACCCAAGTCCACAACTAACAAAACCCTTACCCAAGTCCACAACTAACAAAACCCTTACCCAGGTCCACAACTAACAAAACCCTTACCCAGGTCCACAACTAACAAAACCCTTACCCAAGTCCACAACTAACAAAACCCTTACCCAACTCCACAACAAAACCCTTACCCAAGTCCACAACTAACAAAACCCTTACCCAGGTCCACAACTAACAAAACCCTTACCCAGGTCCACAACTAACAAAACCCTTACCCAAGTCCACAACTAACAAAACCCTTACCCAACTCCACAACAAAACCCTTACCCAAGTCCACAACTAACAAAACCCTTACCCAGGTCCACAACTAACAAAACCCTTACCCAGGTCCACAACTAACAAAACCCTTACCCAAGTCCACAACTAACAAAACCCTTACCCAACTCCACAACAAAACCCTTACCCAAGTCCACAACTAACAAAACCCTTACCCAGGTCCACAACTAACAAAACCCTTACCCAGGTCCACAACTACAAAACCCTTAAGGTCCACAACTAACAAAAACATCACCATAATATTTGCAAACTCTTCTGAACGTTTTTTTCTAAGAAGCCTTTAGATGACCATGAAACAACAGGAGGCAAAATAAAAGGTGCAGAATCAGATAGAGTTTTTTTTATAGGATATATACCTTAGTCTACTAGTATCAACAATATATTCTCTAATTCCATGCATAGGCTTCATTCCAAACCAAACAAGGTGCTCTACGTCCCCCTGTGCACGGTAAATACTGGCAAGCATTCACATGCTCACTACAACACACAGCTGATCACGGGACCGGCCGGTGTAAGCGAGGCAAAACAAACAAACTTGAAAATGAAAAGTGATTAAATTAAGGGGGGAATGAAGTCGTAGGTCTTTGCCAATGAGCTCTTAAACATCACAGAGGATCAAATAGCTGATATATTTCATCTTTATTTTAACAGGGGGTCATGCTGAGACCAAAGTCTCTTTCAAAGATATATACACACTACACATCAACACATGTTCATATTACACACCATATCTACCGAGATACAGTAAGAGGTTACTGGCTAGCTAGGGGACATTACAGACAATATTACACACCATATCTACCTAGATACAGTAAGAGGTTACTGGCTAGCTAGGGGACATTACAGACAATATTACACACCATATCTACCTAGATACAGTAAGAGGTTACTGGCTAGCTAGGGGACATTACAGACAATATTACACACTATATCTACCTAGATACAGTAAAAGGTTACTGGCTAGCTAGGTGACATTACAGTCAATATCACACACCATATCTACCTAGATACAGTAAGAGGTTACTGGCTAGCTAGGGGACATTACAGACAATATTACACACCATATCTACCTAGATACAGTAAGAGGTTACTGGCTAGCTAGGGGACGTTACAGACAATATTACACACCATATCTACCTAGATACAGTAAGAGGTTACTGGCTAGCTAGGGGACATTACAGACAATATTACACACTATATCTACCTAGATACAGTAAAAGGTTACTGGCTAGCTAGGTGACATTACAGACAATATTACACACTATATCTACCTAGATACAGTAAAAGGTTACTGGCTAGCTAGGTGACATTACAGACAATATTACACACCATATCTACCTAGATACAGTAAGAGGTTACTGGCTAGCTAGGTGACGTTACAGACAATATTACACACCATATCTACCTAGATACAGTAAGAGGTTAATGGCTAGCTAGGGGACATTACAGACAATATTACACACCATATCTACCTAGATACAGTAAGAGGTTACTGGCTAGCTAGGGGACGTTACAGACAATATTACACACCATATCTACCTAGATACAGTAAGAGGTTACTGGCTAGCTAGGTGACGTTACAGACAATATTACACACCATATCTACCTAGATACAGTAAGAGATTACTGGCTAGCTAGGGGACATTACAGACAATATTACACACCATATCTACCTAGATACAGTAAGAGGTTACTGGCTAGCTAGGGGACATTACACACCATATCTACCTAGATACAGTAAAAGGTTACTGGCTAGCTAGGGGACATTACAGACAATATTACACACCATATCTACCTAGATACAGTAAGTGGTTACTGGCTAGCTAGGTGACATTACAGACAATATTACACACCATATCTACCTAGATACAGTAAGTGGTTACTGGCTAGCTAGGGGACATTACAGACAATATTACACACCATATCTACCTAGATACAGTAAGAGGTTACTGGCTAGCTAGGGGACATTACATACAATATTACACACCATATCTACCTAGATACAGTAAGAGGTTACTGGCTAGCTAGGGGACGTTACAGACAATATTACACACCATATCTACCTAGATACAGTAAGAGGTTACTGGCTAGCTAGGGGACATTACAGACAATATTACACACCATATCTACCTAGATACAGTAAGAGGTTAATGGCTAGCTAGGGGACATTACAGACAATATCACACACCATATCTACCTAGATACAGTAAGAGGTTACTGGCTAGCTAGGGGACATTACAGACAATATTACACACCATATCTACCTAGATACAGTAAGAGGTTACTGGCTAGCTAGGGGACATTACACACCATATCTACCTAGATACAGTAAAAGGTTACTGGCTAGCTAGGGGACATTACAGACAATATTACACACCATATCTACCTAGATACAGTAAGAGGTTACTGGCTAGCTAGGGGACATTACAGACAATATTACACACCATATCTACCTAGATACAGTAAGAGGTTAATGGCTAGCTAGGTGACATTACAGACAATATTACACACCATATCTACCTAGATACAGTAAGAGGTTACTGGCTAGCTAGGTGACGTTACAGACAATATTACACACCATATCTACCTAGATACAGTAAGTGGTTACTGGCTAGCTAGGTGACATTACAGACAATATTACACACCATATCTACCTAGATACAGTAAGAGGTTAATGGCTAGCTAGGGGACATTATAGACAATATTACACACCATATCTACCTAGATACAGTAAGAGGTTACTGGCTAGCTAGGGGACATTACAGACAATATTACACACTATATCCCAGACTGAACTCAAGACCAGTGATGTTGAAAGGCTTGCTATAAATAGCAGACCACTTTGCTTTTTACTTCCCTCCTTTCCTTACCTCCTCTATTTCTCCCTGTTGTCTGTACTGAAAGCAGAGGTCAGGTTAAAGCAGGAGGCTCTGTCGGTCTCTGCTATCAAGACAAAATTGAGTCACAGCATTTCTATTCACTTGAGCGAGATGAGTCTATGATCATTCTACCTGCTATGATGATTGTACTAAATACATTGGATAGCTTTATACGTTTAAAAGTCAAGACTCAACCAATAAAAATAATGAATTACAATGTTAGTTCTTATCCCAACCCCACCCAAGAGTGATGTTACTTTTCCATTCTAAGCTGCAGTTCATTTCCTTACTGACTTCATTACAGCTTTCATAAGCCCACATTGCAATCGTGATGCACAGCGATAGATCAGCCACTCCCAGGTACTGTTCACTATGACCTGCTGGGTCAGGCTGCTGCCTCCCTTAGTGAGCTCTGCCAGAGAAAACAAGAGTAGACACGGGAGCTTACTGGGGAAATGTGAGTTACTTCAATGTTAACATTGAAATGTGTTAAATACAGTACGTGTCCAGTCTACATCTTGCTGTAGTTGTACTGTTTGAGGACAGACCTGGTAATCTCAGCAAAAAAAGAAACGTCCCTTATCAGGACCCTGGCTTTCAAAGATAATTTGTAAAAATCCAAATAACTTCACAGATCTTCATTGCAAAGGGTTTAAACCCTGTTTCCCATGCTTGTTCAATGAACCATAAACAATTAATGAACATGCACCTGTGGAACGGTTTACAGACGGTAGGCAATTAAGGTCACAGTTATGAAAACTTAGCACACTAAAGAGGCATTTCTACTGACTCTGAAAAACACCAAAAGAAAGGTGCCCAGGGTCCCTGCTCATCTGCGTGAACGTGCCTTAGGCATGCTGCAAGGAGGCATGAGGACTGCAGATGTAGCCAGGGCAATAAATTGCAATGTCCGTACTGTGAGACGCCTAAGACAGCGCTACAGGGAGACAGAACGGACAGCTGATCGTCCTCGCAGTGGCAGACCACGTGTAACAACTGCACAGGATCGGTACATCTGAACATCACACCTGCGGGACAGGTACAGGATGGCAACAACAACTGCCTGAGTTACACCAGGAACGCACAATCCCTCCATCAGTGCTCAGACTGTCCACAATAGGCTGAGAGAGGCTGGACTGAGGGCTTGTAGGCCTGTTGTAAGGCAGGTCCTCACCGGACCACCAATAACAACATTGCCTATGGGCACAAACCCACCGTCGCTGGACTAGACAGAACTGGCAAAAAGTGCTCTTCACTGACGAGACACGGTTTTGTCTCACCAAGGGTGATGGTCGGATTTGCGTTTATCGTCGAAGGAATGAGCGTTACACCGAGCCCTGTACTCTGGAGCAGGATCGAGTTGGAGGTGGAGGGTCCGTCATGGTCTGTGGCGGTGTGTCACAGCATCATCAGACTGAGCTTGTTGTCATTGCAGGCAATCTCAACGCTGTGCGTTACAGGGAAGACATCCTCCTCCCTCATGTGGTAACCCTTCCTGCAGACTCATCCTGACATGACCCTCCAGCATGACAATGCCACCAGCCATACTGCTCATTCTGTGCGTGATTTCCTGCAAGACAGGAATGTCAGTGTTCTGCCATGGCCAGCAAATCCCATTGAGCACGTCTGGGACCTGTTGGATCAGAGGGTGAGGGCTAGGGCCATTCCCCCCAGAAATTTTCAGGAACTTGCAGGTGCCTTGGTGGAAGAGTGAGGTAACATCTCACAGCAAGAACTGGCAAATCTGGTGCAGCCCATGAGGAGATTATGCACTAGCAGTACTTAATGCAGCTGGTGGCCACACCAGATACTGACTGTTCATTTTGATTTTGACCCCCCTTTGTACAGGGACACATTCAACTTCTGTTAGTCACACGTCTGTGGAACTTGTTCAGTTTGTCTCAGTTGTTGAATCTTATGTTCATACAAATATTTACACGTTAAGTTTGCTGAAAATAAACGCAGTTAACAGTGAGGACATTTCTTATTTTGCTTAGTTTATATGCAGTAGACAAGGCTGTGCTGTTACTTGTCACTATTTTTTGTTGTTAATTCAGCTGCTAAACCTGAACAAAGGGTCAGCTGAGGTTATCATACAGGTGTGTATGTGAAAGCAGATCTCACACACACACACACAAAGTCCATTTGTCACATGCACAGGATAAACATAGTACACAGTACAATGAAATGCTTACTTGCAGGTCCACTCTCAACAATGCTGCATAATAAGGAATGATATAAAATCAGTAAATTGACCAGAAATATAAATACAGGGAGACACTCATTTACAGGAGGATATTTACAGGTGCCGGGGAAGGAGAACAGACACACCTTGGTTGGAGGGCGATGTAGTGTAGCAACTGTCCCCAATGGCACTCTATTCCCCATGTAGTACATATTAGTGCAGGTAGGGCCCACAGGGCTCTGGTCAAATGTAGTGCAAGACGTAGTGAATAGGGTGCTATCTGGGATACACACTCTGTGGGCCAGACAGCCTGTACCCCTCCCCTCGTCAGCAGCCACACTGAGCCCGGGCAGCGAGCCTCCACGTGGGGAAAGCCGAGCCAAGCGCACACTGATCACATCACCATCGTATCATCAGCCTGTATGTTAGGGGGCCGTGAGCTCAGAGGGCCGGTGCTGCTGTGCCAGACATTCCTGCTGCTGCTATAGCTGTCTACACATACTGAATACACACACGTGAGTGTGTTTGGGCGCAGCAGCGATACCGCCAGAGATGCACAGCAGCAGGATCCTGCAGCTGACTCTTTAGTGTAAACGTCATCAACAAAACACACACGCACGCACACACACACACACACACACACACACACACACACACACACGGGGAAATGTCTGACCTACTCAATGAATCAATATTCAACTCAATGCCCTGTTTTCATGTGGTGATGAGGCCTCATCTACTCCCTCTAAAACACATTGTCCCAGTCCATTACCTTTATGACAGCCTGGACAACCCCAGGGACATTACACAGATGGATGGCCAAGCCTGGCACTTTAAACACACCTCTCTGTCAGTTACTCTGACTCACTGACTCTCAGTACATGGGTCAGGCATCTTGGATCACAGACTCAAGGTCAGGATTGTTATCAAGAGTGCAGAGAGAGAGAGAGCGAGAGCGAAATCAGTACGGGAATTCTCTCAGAAAAAGTGTGTTCCACACCATGCTGATTCTTTAGTGAAAGGATTTGTTCCAGTCTGATGGTTCTGGAACATCAGCACCCACACAATAACTCTCCAACAGGACACACAGCCCATAAACTACACTGTGACTTCACTTCTCTGTGTTACACAAACAAACTGCTCCACATTAGGATTCCCTAGAAGTTCCATTGACCAGCCCGGCACCACTTAGCGATAGCTGGAAAGCACATTGGGAGTTGCAAGGCCGTGCTTTATTGACCGTTAGCTTCAGGCCACACTTAGTAACACAAGTAGGGATGCACGATATATCGGTGAACATATAGGATTCGGACGATATTAGCAAAAATGCCGACATCGGTATCGGCCCGATGTCTAGTTTAACACCGATGTTAACTGATGTCAAAGCTGCAGTGCATACCTACAGTTGAAGTCAGAAGTTTACATTCACTTATGTTGGTTTTTCAACCACTCCACAAATGTGGCAAGTCGGTTAGGACATCTACTTTGTGCATGACACAAGTAATTTGTCCAACAATTGTTTACAGACAGATTATTTCACTTAATCACAATTCCAGTGGGTCAGAAGTTTACATACACTAAATTGACTGTGCCTCTAAACAGCTTGGAATATTCCAGAAAATGATGTCATGGCTTTAGAAGCTTCTGATAGGCTAATTGACATCATTTGAGTAAATTGGAGGTGTACCTGTGGATGTATTTCAAGGCCTACCTTCAAACTCAGTGCCTCTGATTGACATCAAGAAGAAATCAAAAGAAATCAGCCAAGACCTCAGAAAAAAATTTGAGACCTCCACAAGTCTGGGTCATCCTTGGGAACAATTTCCAAATGCCTGAAGGTACCACATTCATCTGTACAAACAAGCAGTGCGGCTTGGTTGGGTTGTGTATCGGAGGACACATGACTTTCGACCTTCGTCTCTCCCGAGCACGTATGGGAGTTACAGCGATGAGACAAGATAGTAGCTACTAACAATTGGATACCACGAAATTGAGGAGAAAAGGGGGGTAAAACTTAAATAAAATAATAATAATTTTGGTGCATCACTAAACACAAGAGTGACACCTAGTGAGAGAGGTGACATTTTTATTTATTTATATTTTATTTCACCTTTATTTAACCAGGTAGGCTAGTTGAGAACACCTTTATTTAACCAGGTAGGCTAGTTGAGAACAAGTTCTCATTTACAACTGCGACCTGACCAAGATAAAGCATAGCAGTGTGAACAGACAACACAGAGTTACACATGGAGTAAACAATTAACAAGTCAATAACACAAAAAATAAAAAATAAAAAAAGAGTCTATATACATTGTATATACATTTTTGCAATTCGTTCCAGTCACAGGCAGCAGAGAACTGGAACGAAAGGCGGCCAAATGAGGTGTTGGCTTTAGGGATGATCAGTGAGATACACCTGCTGGAGCGCGTGCTACGCATGGGTGTTGCCATCGTGACCAGTGAACTGAGATAAGGCGGAGCTTTACCTAGCATGGACTTGTAGATGACCTGGAACCAGTGGGTCTGGCGACGAATATGTAGCGAGGGCCAGCCGACTAGAGCATACAGGTCGCAGTGGTGGGTGGTATAAGGTGCTTTAGTGACAAAACGGATGGCACTGTGATAAACTGCATCCAGTTTGCTGAGTAGAGTGTTGGAAGCTATTTTTTAGATGACATCGCCGAAGTCGAGGATCGGTAGGATAGTCAGTTTTACTAGGGTAAGTTTGGCGGCGTGAGTGAAGGAGGCTTTGTTGCGGAATAGAAAGCCGACTCTAGATTTGATTTTCGATTGGAGATGTTTGATATGAGTCTGGAAGGAGAGTTTACAGTCTAGCCAGACACCTAGGTACTTATAGATGTCCACATATTCAAGGTCGGAACCATCCAGGGTGGTGATGCTAGTCGGGCGTGCGGGTGCAGGCAGCGAACGGTTGAAAAGCATGCATTTGATTTTACTAGCGTTTAAGAGCAGTTGGAGGCCACGGAAGGAGTGTTGTATGGCATTGAAGCTTGTTTGGAGGTTAGATAGCACAGTGTCCAAGGACGGGCCGGAAGTATACAGAATGGTGTCGTCTGCGTAGAGGTGGATCAGGGAATCCTGAGCAACATCATTGATATATACAGAGAAAAGAGTCGGCCCGAGAATTGAACCCTGTGGCACCCCCATAGAGACTGCCAGAGGACCGGACAGCATGCCCTCCGATTTGACACACTGAACTCTGTCTGCAAAGTAGTTGGTGAACCAGGCAAGGCAGTCATCAGAATAACCTAGTGCTGCTGGTGAGTTAACTAGGGCTGTGTCCCAAATGGCACCCTATTCCCTATTGGACACTGGTCAAAAGTAGTGCACTACAAAGGGAACAGGGTGGCATTTGGGATATAGCCGACATCTGTAATCTGTTCCCTATGCTGAACTCTGCCTGAAGTTTTTGAGATATCAGTGGTAGAACTGAAACCCAAGAAGAGACAGGCCTCAGTCACTCCGATACCCCACTGACTCTGGAACATTCCCCTCTAAACACCTGAGAACAGGTGAGGTTCAGGGCCCATGTCATGTGTCAGGTCATAATGACTCCTGGGTCTCCTCCAAGGCAGCATCACTGCTGCTGACTCAGCTGAATGTACTGCATTAGGCCCAGCGGACAGCTGACAGGTAAATGTTTCAGTATATGGAAGAAGAACAGCACATGAGATATTCTTATCTGCTTTCTGACACAGGCACACCATACCTACGTGTTGTTTGGAGAACAGGAGAGGTCTAAACTGAGTGGGACGAGGTGATGTTCATCATCCATTCATTCGTCGTCTCATAATCCACAATGTTTCATCTTCTCAGCTTATGAAAACAACCCACAGCACACAGACTCCAGAGTGACCCAGTCCTCTGTTTATATATGTGGCCTCAGCAGCTAAAAATAGGCATTCCTCTGTAAAGTAAATGCCATCCACAGGTAATTATTATTATAATAGAGGGTGCTTTCCAATGGAAGACAAGCAAGCATATATTAAGTGTTTCCATTTAATTGTTACTACTCTATTAAGGCTTATAATATAAATTTTGTAAAGTAAAGTAGACATAATCATGGGCCATTTTTGCCTTCCCTTTGCCAGTTCAGTTAAATCCTGGTACTTTTCATATGTCTAAATAAAGAGCTTTCTAATGATGGCAGACGTCACCTGAGGCCATCGCTCAAGATCCACATCGCTGTGTCTAAATAATGAAAACTAAAAAAGGTACAATATCTTTACATTACAGAGTCAACAAAATAACACATTATCTGGGCCAGTCCATTCTAATCCCGATGGGGCAAGTGTGCATGCCAAATGACACCTCACTCCCTACATCGTGCACTACTTATAACCAGGGCATGGTACCACCTCACTCCCTACATAGTGCACTACTTATAACCAGGGCATGGTACCACCTCACTCCCTACATAGTGCACTACTTATGACCAGGGCATGGTACCAAGCCCAGTCACCATTTAGACCTAAAGTTAAGACCTGGGCAGGGTTTACAGTTTTGGGACTTTTTCTATTGGTTCATTAAGCTAGGAAAGCTCTAATAGCTAAGCTAGGAAAGCTCTAATAGACACAGATAACGCCCAGGGCTTCGCGCCACGCCCACCAAGGGCTTCGCGCCACGCCCACCAAGGGCTTCGCGCCACGCCCAGCCTACCCTTTCATGTGGTATAAAAGACTGTTCAGCTGCTTTATCTAGTTATGTTGTACAATCACGCACTTTTTAGTTCAACCAGTCCAATGGTGATTCAACTAGAACACAGAAGTGTCTAAACCCCCACCCATAAGGTTCCTGGGCTATGACCCATGACAGAATGCTGCTCACACCATGACACACCAACATGACTGGAGGAGGATACATCATCTGAGAGCAGCAGACAGTGGCTAATAAAACACTGACAAGACAACACAGAACATGTAACCGTGCCAACAGAAGGAGATTCTATTTCTATGACAGTGCCCACACATGGACTGATCTAGTCCAGACAGATGGCTGATGTAGACACAGCAAACATCAGAGATACATCTAAAGGTGAAATGAATAGCAGTATCGCTATACTACGATACCAGATTTTCCATGACAAAAAAGAAAATACCAGACTAAACTCTACGGTCTGATAAAAGCCTACTTTATGTAAAATTGTGGATGCTATAGCTTGCAAAATAAACTAAATGTGACTATAGGTGACAACATCATGCTGTTTTCTCAAGAAATTAAATCTGCTTCAAGCTTTGTTTCCTTGCCACAATACTTGTGAGTAGCGTGATACTGGTATCGTGACAGCCCTAAAATGAAGGTCCGGGAGACGAAGGCTTCCCAGGGGTTGTAGTGTGTTATGACCTTAAGGGGTCATATGTCATATGATAACCACCTACCATCTCCCATCTGGTGCTGAGTGGTTACACACTGCCCCCATGACAGACACTCCCTAGCCATAAAATCAATACAAATCCATAGACAGAGCTTCTCAGAAAGGACTCGTGATCACAAAAGATATTCCCTTTCAACCATCTCATTCATTGCACTGTGGACCAGTGTTGGGCTCAATTCGAATTCATTTCAGTGATATGAATTTAAAAAACACACATTTAAACTTTCCACATAAATAGCTTCTCCTTTTCAACTTATTGAGGTGATTAAAATTAGATGACCCTTTTTCAATCATTGAATTGTAATTTCAGTTTACTTCCTGAATTAATTGAACTTGAGCCTAACCCTGCTGTGGACTCAAAGACCCAGCAGGCTATTTCATGGGGGAATTACAGTCATAGAAAGCAACACCCCTTGAGGACACTGTCAGCTGTTGCTTTAAGACATGCTGCAAAGTCTCCTAGTGATTCTGAATGAATCTGATTGTGTCTGTTATAGAGAGATACAGGATAGAGACATCAGCACTGCCTGTCGGGGAACTGAATTTGGACTACATACCTGGCATAGCATGCTTTCCTTTTATCCAAATGTTGAATAGACATGCAGACAAATTCATTTATTCAGGGAAGGGAATAATAACCTACTACTCTAGAGTAATAAAAACAATTACACCGATGTTATTTGGCAGGTCATGGATCAACTAGGAACAATTAATTGCGTGTGGGTCGGGTTGTAGGGAAAAATCTGTCCGATGTCGGATATCGGATGGGGCTAGGAATGAATGTGGCCGGCGTGGGGCGGGTGCAGCTCCAAAAGAACTGACCCGTGCAGGACACTACCTGCAGTCAACCAGGTCCTGAGTTCACTGTAGGGGAAACTCTCCAAAGTGTCACGAGGGCATTGTGTTTAATCTAAACAAGGTTCACAACACCCTAGAGAACAGCTCAACAGTCACAACCACTGTGATTATTATTTGACCCTGCTGGTCATCTTTTAACGTCTTGAAGAACTATCTGGCCTTAATGGCCATGTACTGTTATAATCTCTACCCAGCACAGCTAGTAGAGGACTGGCCACCCCTCATAGCCTGGTTCCTCTCTAGGTTTCTTCCTAGGTTCTGGCCTTTCTAGGGAGTTTTTCCTAGCCACTGTGCTTCTACACCTGCATTGCTTGCTGTTTGGGGTTTTAGGCTGGGTTTCTGTACAGCACTTTGTGGCATCAGCTGATGTAAGAAGGGTTTTATAAATACATTTGATTAGAACACACAACACATTGTGACAACGTTATTGACCTCTTCTGAATCCACTTGTGTTTGTCTTACATGACTAAATGTCTCTACTGGTCCTCAAATGATAGACACTGGCAACTAGAAGGATAGAAAATAATGAGTTCCTTAAATGATCCTCTCAACATGTTCAATGCACTCCGAGACTAGCCTGGTCCCATATCTGATGGAACCAAAGTCAGAAGTAAAATAAAAGCACATCCAGTAATAAACACCAGAACATCTAGAACCAGGCTGCCCTGAGACCATTCTAGTAATAAACACCAGAACATCTAGAACCAGGCTGCCCTGAGACCATTCCAGTAATAAACACCAGAACATCTAGAATCAGGCTGCCCTGAGACCATTCCAGTAATAAACACCAGAACATCTAGAACCAGGCTGCCCCGAGACCATTCCAGTAATAAACACCAGAACATCTAGAACCAGGCTGCCCCGAGACCATTCCAGTAATAAACACCAGAACATCTAGAACCAGGCTGCCCTGAGACCATTCCAGTAATAAACACCAGAACATCTAGAATCAGGCTGCCCTGAGACCATTCCAGTAATAAACACCAGAACATCTAGAACCAGGCTACCCTGAGACCATTCCAGTAATAAACACCAGAACATCTAGAACCAGGCTGCCCTGAGACCATTCCAGTAATAAACACCAGAACATCTAGAATCAGGCTGCCCTGAGACCATTCCAGTAATAAACACCAGAACATCTAGAATCAGGCTGCCCTGAGACCATTCCAGTAATAAACACCAGAACATCTAGAACCAGGCTACCCTGAGACCATTCCAGTAATAAACACCAGAACATCTAGAATCAGGCTACCCTGAGACCATTCCAGTAATAAACACCGGAACATCTAGAACCAGGCTGCCCTGAGACCATTCCAGGCTGAAGAAATTTGGCTTGTCACCAAAAGCACTCACAAACTTCTACAGATGCACAATCAAGAGCATCCTGTCGGGCTGTATCACCGCCTGGTATGGCAACTGCTCCGCCCACAACCGTAAGGCTCTCCAGAGGGTAGTGAGGTCTGCACAACGCATCACCGGGGGCAAACTACCTGCCCTCCAGGACACCTACACCACCCGATGTCACAGGAAGGCCATAAAGATCATCAAGGACAACAACCACCCGAGCCACTGCCTGTTCACCCCGCTATCATCCAGAAGGCGAGGTCAGTACAGGTGCATCAAAGCTGGGACCGAGAGACTGAAAAATAGCTTCTATCTCAAGGCCATCAGACTGTTAAACAGCCACCACTAACATTGAGTGGCTGCTGTCAACACACTGACTCAACTCCAGCCACTTTAATAATGGGAATTGATGGGAAATGATGTAAAATATATCACTAGCCACTTTAAACAATGCTACCTAATATAATGTTTACATACCCTACATTATTAATCTCATATGTATACGTATATACTGTACTCTATCATCTACTGCAAAATTTGATTTGATTAATAAACACCAGTTATCTTGATGAACTAAATTGTAAAGTATTTTGACAGTGATGTATTTTACGTTATATGTTGGACCCCAGCAAGACTCGCTGTCACCATTGACGTAGGCTCATGGGGACCCCAACAAGACTCGCTGTCACCATTGACGTAGGCTCATGGGGACCCCAACAAAACAATTAAAAATAAAACAACTTGGAAGACATTCACAAGGTAAATGATATGCATACATACCAGAGGTCTCTGTCTGAACCAGACTACGAACATAACAGCCTTTCAGAGTAATGACCTCCCTCTACCAGGACTACAGCACCATCCGAGATCAGCACAATCTATTCAATTTACTGTCACGTCTAGAGTAGGCCGAAATCCAATCATGTATTCCACTGACCCTCATTGGAAACAAACAAACACATGCTGACCCATAGTCAGACACTCAAACAGTCAACTTCTTTTCCAACTAGCACCTGGGCTGTGTTCCAAATGGCACTCTATTCCCTATATAGTGCACTACTTTTGACCAGAGCACTATGGGCATTATATAGGGAATAGGGTGCCATTTGGGACGCACACCTGATATGAGGAAAAACAACCTCAACAGTGTCATCAGGTCAGACCTGTGTCCAAGTAGCCTACTTATATCACCAGAAAAACGATGCATTCAACTAGACACCATTAGCCTGCCTGACTATTAATAGCTAGCTGAATGACAAATGGCCATACGTAGTTTCTGTAATGGGTTTTTCTCCGTCAGCTCATTCCGAGGTGTCACACTTTCCACAGGAACTCTGGTCTGCTCCCTCTTATTATATTTCAGGGCACGTCTCCAAAGTAATGCAACTCTTTCTTAACAGTCCCCCTGAAACTAACTGAACAAAGTAGAGAACAACGGGCGTGGAGGCATTATGGGATCAAGTCAGAGGCCTGCTACTGATGACTGCCTCAGTCACACACAGAGGAACACTTTCTGAGGAAAGGTGGTGGGATGGTGTGATCCTTTATCTGTAGCTGTGTAGAGTCTTACAGTGAAACTGCTCATTCTGTTCTGATTAATAATCACTTTGTGTCCCCCACTTGTCCTCCTACCTTGTTTTCCATGGAATAAATGTTGCCATGAATCTGTCATATAGAAGTGGGGGGGAAGAGGTCAACTAGAAATTATACCTGCTCATTCTAGTTGGACCCTCGGACAGTGTTCTGCTGCCAGCAGCCAACTACCAGGACACAGGGCCTACATTTCCCAACAACTAGAGGAAAAGGGTTGGCCCTCCTGTTCAAGCAGTCAGCTGTGTGTTGAGCAATATTTGAAGCTGCAGTCTGTAGCTGTGATTGGGTAGAAAGGCAGAAAGTGGGATGCATATTGCCCCCAAAAACCAAAAGCTTTATTTACAAAGGAGTAGAATGGAGCTGAGCTCAGAGCCCCAGCATGCCTCATTCCAGCAGGAGACTCAGTCACACTATAGTGAGGCAGGCAGTTAATCTGGACTTGCTGAAAGGAGGAGTCTCCATGTCTTTCTGCCATGGCTAACGCTAGCTAGTGTGCCTCAGGATATCAACTATAAACTATCAACAAAACATGCATATATATTTCAAATGTGATTGTTTGAGACAGATGATGTGAACTCATTTGATTAAAAAAACAGTTCAACTTCAACTGAAGAAAAACCTTTAGTTTAACATTTATACTAGGGATGAATTAACTATTAGTCGTCTGGAGGGGTTGCTTTGCTTCAACTCTTTGAATGATGAAACTGCCTCTCAGCATGTTGCACAACTGGTGAAAAAGAGGAATGGGATATTGATGTTATTAGTCAAAATGGAGAGATGTAGTGCCTGACCGACTGCAGAAATAGATATGAACTGTATTAGACTAAATGGAGAGATGTAGTTCCTGACCGACTGTAGAAATAGATATGAACTGTATTAGACTAAATGGAGAGATGTAGTGCCTGACCGACTGTAGAAATAGATATGAACTGTATTAGACTAAATGGAGAGATGTAGTTCCTGACCGACTGCAGAAATAGATATGAACTGTATTAGACTAAATGGAGAGATGTAGTGCCTGACCGACTGTAGAAATAGATATGAACTGTATTAGACTAAATGGAGAGATGTAGTTCCTGACCGACTGTAGAAATAGATATGAACTGTATTAGACTAAATGGGGAGATGTAGTTCCTGACCGACTGCAGAAATAGATATGAACTGTATTAGACTAAATGGAGAGATGTAGTTCCTGACCGACTGCAGAAATAGATATGAACTGTATTAGACTAAATGGAGAGATGTAGTTCCTGACCGACTGTAGAAATAGATATGAACTGTATTAGACTAAATGGAGAGATGTAGTGCCTGACCGACTACAGAAATAGATATGAACTGTATTAGACTAAATGGAGAGATGTAGTGCCTGACCGACTGTAGAAATAGATATGAACTGTATTAGACTAAATGGAGAGATGTAGTGCCTGACCGACTGCAGAAATAGATATGAACTGTAAAGGCCCAGTAAGTGTTGATTACTTAGGCAGTAGACGTTCAACTAGTAAAACATGCTTCATAATTACTGTATGTAAGAATAGAGAGAAGTGACTGCAAGAGCGGATCCTCATATTTTCATCAGTCCATTAGCCATGTCTAGACCTCAGCTGTAGGCAAGTTAGAATTCAGGCCAAACAAATCCAGCCTAACACATTTGCATTAGCAGGATTGGACTGGACATAGACACAAAATGAACCACCTAATTATAGTGAGTGATACTGGCTGCCATAAATAGGAGCAGCGAGAGTTGGGGGTGAAAGAGAGGAAGAAGAGGTGTTAGGGGAGAGAGAGAGAGAGAGAGAGAGAGAGAGAGAGAGAGAGAGAGAGAGAGAGAGAAGGTTAGGGGAGAGGGATGAGCGAGAAAGTGAGGTTAGGGGTGAGAGAGAAAGTGAGGTTAGGGTGGAGAGAGAGAGAGAGAGGTTAGGGTGGAGAGAGAGAGAGAGAGGTTAGGGGTGAGAGAGAGAGAGAGAGAGGTTAGGGGTGAGAGAGAGAGGTTAGGGGTGTGAGAGAGAGAGGTTAGGGGTGTGAGAGAGAGAGAGAGAGAGGTTAGGGGTGAGCGAGGGAGTGAGGTTAGGGTGGAGAGAGAGAGAGAGAGGTTAGGGTGGAGAGAGAGAGAGAGAGGTTAGGGTGGAGAGAGAGAGAGAGAGGTTAGGGGTGAGAGAGAGAGAGAGAGAGAGGTTAGGGGTGAGAGAGAGAGGTTAGGGGTGAGAGAGAGAGGTTAGGGGTGAGAGAGAGAGAGAGGTTAGGGGTGAGCGAGGGAGTGAGGTTAGGGGTGAGCGAGAGAGTGAGGTTAGGGGTGAGCGAGAGAGTGAGGTTAGGGGTGAGCGAGAGAGTGAGGTTAGGGGTGAGCGAGAGAGTGAGGTTAGGGGTGAGCGAGAGAGTGAGGTTAGGGGTGAGCGAGAGAGTGAGGTTAGGGGTGAGCGAGAGAGTGAGGTTAGGGGTGAGCGAGAGAGTGAGGTTAGGGGTGAGCGAGAGAGTGAGGTTAGGGGTGAGCGAGAGAGTGAGGTTAGGGGTGAGCGAGAGAGTGAGGTTAGGGGTGAGCGAGAGAGTGAGGTTAGGGGTGAGCGAGAGAGTGAGGTTAGGGGTGAGCGAGAGAGTGAGGTTAGGGGTGAGCGAGAGAGTGAGGTTAGGGGTGAGCGAGAGAGTGAGGTTAGGGGTGAGCGAGAGAGTGAGGTTAGGGGTGAGAGAGAGTGAGGTTAGGGGTGAGAGAGAGTGAGGTTAGGGGTGAGAGAGAGAGTGAGGTTAGGGGTGAGAGAGAGAGTGAGGTTAGGGGTGAGAGAGAGAGTGAGGTTAGGGGTGAGAGAGAGTGAGGTTAGGGGTGAGAGAGAGAGTGAGGTTAGGGGTGAGAGAGAGAGTGAGGTTAGGGGTGAGAGAGAGAGTTAGGTTAGGGGTGAGAGAGAGAGTGAGGTTAGGGGTGAGAGAGAGAGTGAGGTTAGGGGTGAGAGAGAGTGAGGTTAGGGGTGAGAGAGAGAGTGAGGTTAGGGGTGAGAGAGAGAGGTTAGGGGTGAGAGAGAGAGGGAGGTTAGGGGTGAGAGAGAGAGTGAGGTTAGGGGTCAGAGAGAGTGAGGTTAGGGGTGAGGTTAGGGGTGAGAGAGAGTGAGGTTAGGGGTGAGAGAGAGTGAGGTTAGGGGTGAGAGAGAGAGTGAAGTTAGGGGTGAGAGAGAGAGTGAGGTTAGGGGTGAGAGAGAGAGTGAGGTTAGGGGTGAGAGAGAGAGGTTAGGGGTGAGAGAGAGAGGTTAGGGGTGAAAGATAGAGGGATGAGGAGCTAGAGAGAGACGAGGGGAGAGTTCCTCTGCCCAGGTGTTGCTGAAGCATACCAGATACCAGCATACAAACAACGCCTGGATAGGCATCAGTTTACCACATCATATGTTATAGCAATCTGGTGCCAAACGGCACAGTCGATGATGTGACACGCAACCATTGGTTGATGCACGCAACGTCTGAACAGGGGAACACAACCAAGCTCTCCAGGCGTTCCGGCCAAAACACACGTGCAGAAGAGCAGAGAAGAAGACATCACTCATGCATTAAGAGGATGAGAAAATGCAAGAGACCGTAATAAAGGCCAGTGGCTTTTCCCAGAGATTGTGAAATGAGTAGGAAAGCAATGGACCCATGTGTCCCTCGAAAGTCTCTCCACACTAAATCACATTGAGATCAACGAACTATGTCTAAGAACAATATCCAGTCCAAATGCTCAGCTGTATGGTTGGTTATACAACCCATCATCTCTCTCTGCTGCAGGGAATGGGATGGCACAATTATTGAGCTGCTCGGATGCAATCTGTTAAAACACAGGGATTATAAATCACGCATAGATGGCATGGCCCCGGATGATCCTGACGCACGCACACACACACACACACACCACACACCACACACCACACACACACACAGCAGTAGAGTATAGGCTGCTTTCACTTTCAGACACCAGGGAGATTTAGTAAGGGCACCTATGTGACAGGTGTTTCACAATGGTCAATAGGGCATGATTAGGATACACATGATTGGTTGAACTTAATGTGGCCTTGAATATTGGATCTCAAAATGCCAGTGTATCAGATAGAAATGATGTGTGTGTGTGTGTGTGTGTAGTTGAGAACGGCTAAGAGCAAATCAAAATCAAATAAAATGAGGTAGACCTTACCGTGAAATGCTTACTTACAAGCCTTTAACTCTATTTCTTGAACTGCATTGTTGGTTAAGAAAACATATACTAAATAAACTAAAGTAAAAAATAAAGTCAAAAGACTATGCATAGATAATAAACAGCGAGTAGCAGCAGAGTAAAAACAAAGGGGGGGGGGGGGGGGTCAATGTAAATAGTCCAGGTGGCCTCAGCATCTCTGCTATTAAAGTCTGGGATGGTGGCCTATGGTCAAACATAGCCAGCAATGTGGAACGCTTGCACATCTGGAGACAAGGAACAAAGTTAACCGATATGTGTTAGGCTATGCTCATGTAATGGAAATAAAAGGAAGGTGTCATTGTGATACAAAACAAAATGTTTAAAAGTATTTTTGGAATGAAACTGACTAATAGGTAGTATGTTTACAGGCAGATCATGTGCCTTCTCGATTGCTTCATTTATAGTCCACCGTGGCCCTCAAAAAGAAGACTTCCAGTCCACCAGCCACTGCATGAAAAACGGACCAAATATACCTTGAAGACAGCAAGCCATTAGGCCGAAGTGTTTGGTTCAGTTAAACGTTAAGAAAGCTTGAATGTAATCAGATCACAATGTAATCAGATCACAATCTGCTTTGTATAAGAACGCGTATTAAACCCTGTCTCTAGACACACGGCTTCGATTTTCATCTGGATTTAAGGAGGGAGAGAAATGAAATCAGAATGTCACATCACATTCTACTGATCTAGAAGCTGGGGCACTCTCGTGCACATAAAGTAACCTGTCAAAATGTCGGTCAGTGAACTATTTATTTTATTTCACCTTTATTTAACCAGGTAGGCTAGTTGAGAACAAGTTCTCATTTACAACTGCGACCTGGCCAAGATAAAGCAAAGCAGTTCGACACATACAACAACAGAGTTACACATAAACAAACGTACAGTCAACAATACCGTAGAAAAAGTCTATATAGTGTGTGCAAATGAGGTAGTGGTGTAACACAAATGCTACATAATAATCAGTATTTATTTACATTGACACAATGTTTCCAATTGTAGGCAGTCGATACTCAATGAACTGTGATGACACTTACCACGTGAATAGCGACAAAGAATCCGAATGATTTCAGTTCGTAGTGCGGAATCAACTGTTTCCTTTCTGTGTTTGGCCTCAATTCATTCAGTTGCCAATTGTATTCCGTAATGGAGACCATCCGCTTTTCTCAAATATCGTCCATGGAACTGTTGGTCTGTTTTGTAGAAAAAATACTAAATAGTACAAAAAGTAAAAGTGCATGAACAACCAAAGAAACGTACAAAAACACCTTCGCCGTCGCTTACATTTGGGGAGAAAACTTCTGAAGCAAATGTAGCCTATGGATGAAAGAAAAGTAGCGCACGCAGCATGCTATGTGTCGTTTTCTTGGTTCGTTTAGCGTACACTGTCTCAGAGAAGCCTCTGAGTTATTGCGAAAAAAATAATAATTGTGCAGTACTATAACACAGAATCGGATTCAAGTAGATTTCATGAAGTTGGAAATGTTGAAGAGAAAGCCGGGTGTGAGTGTGTCCAAAATCCACGCTGATCGCTACCGGTGGCACATTCCACTTGAACGCATCGAACATGATGACATCACTCTCCTCACAGCTGGAGGGTGCTGTAGCTCTTGAAAACCCTTAATATCTGTTGGGTTTTCAGCAGTTAGCTTCGCACATTGTTGGATGTGTGTGAACTACAATTCCGACATTGTTTAGAAGCATCAATAATCATCACATGCAAAACGGTTTTCAAAACATATGCTCCTTATCTTTCATGTCAGTGAGAAATAATATTTCAAATAAAAACGATACACTTAGCCTACTGCACAGATCCATAAACTGTGTGTGCCAGTTGACGAACTACACTTTCTCCACAGTTACATTTACACAGTTGTTAGGAAGACACGCTAGGCTAGATAACTAATTAGCACAGATGGCCGACATGGAGATATGGTTGTGTGGGAAACACTATGTTTTGGGACACTAAAGTCCATGGGGAATAAGAGCACCTCCTCCCAGCTGCCCACTGCACTAAGGTTGGAAACATTGTCACCACCGATAAATCTACGGTAATCGATCACTTCAATAAGCCTTTTTCTACGGCTGGCCATGCTTTCCACCTGAATACCCCTACCCCGGCCAACATCTCAGCACCCCCTGCATCAACTTGCCCAAGGCCCCCCTTCGCCTACACCCAAATCCAGACAGCTGATGTTCTGAAAGAGCTGCAAAATCTGGATCTCTAGAAATCAGCTGGGCTAGACAATCTGGACCCTCTCTTTCTAAAATGATCTGCCGAAATTGTTGCAACCCATATTACTAGCCTATTCAACCTCTCTTTCGTGTTGTCTGAGATCCCCAAAGATTGGAAAGCATTCTAGACCCAAACTGTTATAGACCTATATCCATCCTGCCTTGCCTTTCTAAAATCTTCGAAAGCCAAGATCACCGACCATTTCGAATCTTACCGTACCTTCTCCAATATGCAATCTGGTTTCCGACCTGGTCATGGGTGCACCGCAGCCACGCTCAAGATCCTAAAAAATATCCTAACCGCCATCGATAAAAGACAGTATTGTGCAGCCGTCTTCATCTACCTGGCCAAGGCTTTTGACTCTGTTAATCACTGCATTCTTATCAGCAGACTCAATAGCATTGGCTTCTCAAATGACTGCCTCGACTGGTTCGCCAACTACTTTTCAGATAGTTTTCAGTGTGTCAAATCGGAGGGCCTGTTGTCCGGACCTCTGGCAGTCTCTATGGGGTGCCACAGGGTTCAATTCTCGAGCCGACTCTTTTCTCTGTATATATTGTCATGTACTGTCATGTTGTCTTGTCTCTGTCCTTTCCCTTCACCCTGTCTCCCTCTGCTGGTCGTGTTAGGTTACCTTTTCTCCCCCGCTTTCCCCCAGCTGTCCCTTGTCTCCTCTAACTACCCATTCACCCCGTTCCCCACCTGTTCCCTTTTTCCCTCTGATTAGGTCCCTATATCTCTCTCTGTTTCTGCTCCTGTCCTTGTCGGATTCTTGTTTGTTTGTGTCATTCATGCCTGAACCAGACTGTCGTCATGTTTGCTGTAACCTTGTCCTGTCCTGTCAGAATCTGCCGGTCCATCTGAGCCTACCTATGTTTGGTAATTAAAGAAGCTCTGTTTAAGTTGATTCGCTTTTGGGTCCTCATTCACGCACCGTAACAGAAGAATCCGACCAAGAATGGACCCAGCGACTTCGGATCCTCTCCACTCAGCCGTCGAGATCCAGGGAGCGATGCTAGGCAGACACAAGCAGGAATTGTCTGCTGCTCGACATGCCGTTGAGACCCTGGCCACCCAAGTCTCCAACCTCACAGAACAGGTTCACCATCTCCGCCTCGATCCACCGGCCACTTCCAGGGCTTTCGAATCTCCGGAGCCCAGAATCAATAACCCGCCGTGTTACTCTGGGGAGCCCACTGAATGCCGCTCGTTCCTCACCCAGTGTGATATTGTGTTTTCTCTCCAGCCCAACACTTACTCCAGGAGCACTGCTCGTGTCGCCTACGTCATATCTCTCCTTATTGGACGGGCTCGTGAGTGGGGCACGGCAATCTGGGAGGCAAGGGCTGAGTGTATTAACCAGTATCAAGACTTTAAGGAGGAGATGATACGGGTTTTTGATCGATCTGTTTTTGGGGAGGAGGCTTCCAGGGCCCTGTCTTCCCTATGTCAAGGCAATCGATCCATAACAGACTACTCTATTGAGTTTCGCACTCTTGCTGTCTCCAGTGGCTGGAACGAGCCGGCCTTGCTCGCTCGTCTTCTGGAGGGTTTCCGCGCAGAGGTAAAGGATGAGATTCTCTCCCGGGAGGTTCCTTCCAGCGTGGATTCCTTGATTGAACTCGCTATTCGCATTGAGCGACGGGTTGATCTTCGTCACCGAGCTCGTGGAAAGGAGCTCGCGCTCTCCGTCGCCTCCCTCTCCGCATCACTACCATCTTCCTCTGCCGGCTCGGGTGCTGAGCCCATGCAGCTGGGAGGTATCCGCATCTCGACTAAGGAGAGGGAACGGAGAATCACCAACCGCCTCTGTCTCTATTGCGGTTCCGCTGGTCATTTTGTCACTTCATGTCCAGTAAAAGGCCAGAGCTCGTCAGTAAGCGGAGGGCTACTGGTGAGCGCTACTACTCCTGTCTCTCCTTCAAGATCCTGCACTACCTTGTCGGTCCATCTACGCTGGACCGGTTCGTCAGCTTCCTGCAGTGCCTTAATAGACTCTGGGGCGGAGGGCTGTTTTATGGACGAGACCTGGGCTCGGGAACATGACATTCCTCTCAGACAGTTAAAGGAGCCCACGGCCTTGTTCGCCCTGGATGGTAGTCCTCTCCCCAGGATTCAGCGTGAGACGCTACCTTTAACCCTCACTGTTTCTGGTAATCATAGTGAAACCATTTCTTTTTTAATTTTTCGTTCACCTTTTACACCTGTTGTTTTGGGCCATCCCTGGCTAGTTTGTCATAATCCTTCCATTAATTGGTCTAGTAATTCTATCCTCTCCTGGAACGTCTCTTGTCATGTGAAATGTTTAATGTCTGCTATCCCTCCTGTTTCCTCTGTCTCTTCTTCACAGGAGGAGCCTGGTGATTTGACAGGGGTGCCGGAGGAATATCACGATCTGCTCACGGTGTTCAGTCGGTCCAGGGCCACCTCTCTTCCTCCACACCGGTCGTATGATTGTAGTATTGATCTCCTTCCGGGAACCACCCCCCCCCGGGGTAGACTATACTCTCTGTCGGCTCCCGAACGTAAGGCTCTCGAAGATTATTTGTCTGTAGCTCTTGACGCCGGTACCATAGTCCCCTCCTCCTCTCCCGCCGGAGCGGGGTTTTTTTTTGTCAAGAAGAAGGACGGGTCTCTGCGCCCCTGCATAGATTATCGAGGGCTGAATGACATAACAGTGAAGAATCGTTATCCGCTTCCTCTTATGTCTTCAGCCTTCGAGATCCTGCAGGGAGCCAGGTTTTTCACTAAGTTGGACCTTCGTAACGCTTACCATCTCGTGCGCATCAGGGAGGGGGACGAGTGGAAGACGGCGTTTAACACTCCGTTAGGGCACTTTGAATACCGGGTTCTTCCTTTCGGCCTCGCTAACGCTCCAGCTGTCTTTCAGGCATTAGTCAATGATGTCCTGAGAGACATGCTGAACATCTTTGTTTTCGTTTACCTTGACGATATCCTGATTTTTTCACCGTCACTCCAGATTCATGTTCAGCACGTTCGACGTGTCCTCCAGCGCCTTTTAGAGAATTGTCTTTTTGTGAAGGCTGAGAAGTGCACGTTTCATGCCTCCTCCGTCACATTTCTCGGTTCTGTTATTTCCGCTGAAGGCATTAAGATGGATCCCGCTAAGGTCCAAGCTGTCATTGATTGGCCCGTCCCTAAGTCACGCGTCGAGCTGCAGCGCTTTCTCGGCTTCGCGAACTTCTATCGTCGTTTCATCCGTAATTTCGGTCAGGTGGCAGCTCCTCTCACAGCCCTTACTTCTGTCAAGACGTGCTTTAAGTGGTCCGTTTCCGCCCAGGGAGCTTTTGATCTCCTCAAGAATCGTTTTACATCCGCTCCTATCCTTGTTACACCTGACGTCTCTAGACAGTTCGTTGTCGAGGTTGACGCGTCAGAGGTGGGAGTGGGAGCCATCCTTTCTCAGCGCTCCCTCTCTGACGACAAGGTCCACCCATGCGCGTATTTTTCTCATCGCCTGTCGCCGTCGGAACGTAACTATGATGTGGGTAACCGCGAACTGCTCGCCATCCGGTTAGCCCTAGGCGAATGGCGACAGTGGTTGGAGGGGGCGACCGTTCCTTTTGTCGTTTGGACTGACCATAGGAACCTTGAGTACATCCGTTCTTCCAAACGACTTAATGCGCGTCAGGCGCGTTGGGCGCTGTTTTTCGCTCGTTTCGAGTTCGTGATTTCTTATCGTCCGGGCTCTAAGAACACCAAGCCTGATGCTTTGTCTCGTCTCTTCAGTTCTTCAGTAGCCTCCACTGACCCCGAGGGGATTCTCCCTGAGGGGCGTGTTGTCGGGTTGACTGTCTGGGGAATTGAGAGGCAGGTAAAGCAAGCACTCACTCAAACTCCGTCGCCGCGCGCTTGTCCTAGGAACCTTCTTTTCGTTCCCGTTCCTACTCGTCTGGCCGTTCTTCAGTGGGCTCACTCTGCCAAGTTAGCCGGCCACCCTGGCGTTCGGGGTACGCTTGCTTCCATTCGCCAGCGTTTCTGGTGGCCCACCCGGGAGCATGACACGCGTCGTTTCGTGGCTGCTTGTTCGGTCTGCGCGCAGACTAAGTCCGGTAACTCTCCTCCTGCCGGCCGTCTCAGGCCGCTTCCTATTCCCTCTCGACCGTGGTCTCACATCGCCTTAGATTTTGTCACCGGACTGCCTTCGTCAGCGGGGAAGACTGTTATTCTTACGGTTGTCGATAGGTTCTCTAAGGCGGCTCATTTCATTCCCCTTGCTAAGCTTCCTTCTGCTAAAGAGACGGCACAAATCATCATCGAGAATGTTTTCAGAATTCATGGCCTTCCGTCAGACGTCGTTTCGGACAGAGGTCCGCAATTCACGTCTCAATTTTGGAGGGAGTTTTGCCGTTTGATTGGGGCTTCCGTCAGTCTCTCTTCCGGCTTTCACCCCCAGTCTAACGGTCAAGCAGAACGGGCCAATCAGACTATTGGTCGCATCTTACGCAGTCTTTCTTTTCGCAACCCTGCGTCTTGGTCAGAACAGCTCCCCTGGGCAGAATACGCCCACAACTCGCTTCCTTCGTCTGCGACCGGGCTATCTCCTTTTCAGAGTAGCCTCGGGTACCAGCCTCCGTTGTTCTCATCTCAGTTCGCCGAGTCCAGCGTCCCCTCCGCTCAGGCTTTTGTCCAACGTTGCGAGCGCACCTGGAAGAGGGTCAGGTCTGCACTTTGCCGTTATAGGGCGCAGACTGTGAGAGCTGCTAATAAGCGTAGAACGAAGAGCCCTAGATATTGTCGCGGTCAGAGAGTTTGGCTCTCCACTCAGAACCTTCCCCTTAAGACGGCTTCTCGCAAGTTGACCCCGCGGTTCATTGGTCCATTCCGTATCTCTCAGGTCATTAATCCTGTCGCAGTGCGACTTCTTCTTCCGCGATATCTTCGTCGCGTCCACCCGGTCTTCCATGTCTCCTGTGTTAAGCCCGTTCTTCGCGCCCCCGCTCGTCTTCCCCCCCCCCCCCCCATCCTTGTCGAGGGCGCACCTATCTACAGGGTCCGTAAAATCTTGGACATGCGTCCTCGGGGCCGTGGTCATCAGTACCTAGTTGACTGGGAGGGGTACGGTCCTGAGGAGAGGAGTTGGGTTCCCTCTCGGGACGTGCTGGACCGTGCGCTGATTGATGATTTCCTCCGTTGCCGCCAGGTTTCCTCCTCGAGTGCGCCAGGAGGCGCTCGGTGAGTGGGGGGGTACTGTCATGTACTGTCATGTTGTCTTGTCTCTGTCCTTTCCCTTCACCCTGTCTCCCTCTGCTGGTCGTGTTAGGTTACCTTTTCTCCCCCGCTTTCCCCCAGCTGTCCCTTGTCTCCTCTAACTACCCATTCACCCCGTTCCCCACCTGTTCCCTTTTTCCCTCTGATTAGGTCCCTATATCTCTCTCTGTTTCTGCTCCTGTCCTTGTCGGATTCTTGTTTGTTTGTGTCATTCATGCCTGAACCAGACTGTCGTCATGTTTGCTGTAACCTTGTCCTGTCCTGTCAGAATCTGCCGGTCCATCTGAGCCTACCTATGTTTGGTAATTAAAGAAGCTCTGTTTAAGTTGATTCGCTTTTGGGTCCTCATTCACGCACCGTAACATATATACATGATGTCTGGTGATGGTGATTCTCTGATCCACCTCTACCCATTCTGTATACCTCTGGCCCTTCGTTGGACACTGTGTTAACTAACCTCCAGATGAGCTTCAATGCCATACAACTCTCCTTCCGTGGCCTCCAACTGCTCTTAAATGCAAGTCAAACTAAATGCATGCTGTTCAACCGATTGCTGCACGCACCCTCCCGCCCGACTAGCATCACTACTCTGGACGGTTCTGACCTAGAATATGTGGACAACTACAAATACCTAGGTGTCTGGTTAGACTGTAAACTCTCCTTCCAGACTCACATCAAGCATCTCCAATCCAAAATTACATCTAGAATCGGCTTCCTATTTCGCAACAAAGCCTGCTTCCCTCATGCTGCCAAACATACCCTTGTAAAACTGACTATTCTACCAATCCTTGACTTCAGCGATGAAATTTACAAAATAGCCTCCAACACTCTACTCAGCAAATTGGATGTAGTCTATCACAGTGCCATCAGTTTTGTCACCAAAGCCCCATATACTACCCACCACCGCGACCTGTATGCTCTCGTTGGCTGGCACCCACTACATATTCGTCACCAAACCCATTGGCTCCAGGTCATCTATAAGTCTTTGCTAGGTAAAGCCCCACCTTATCTCAGCTCACTTGTCACCATAGCAACACCCACCCGTAGCAAGCACTCCAGCAGGTATAATTCACTGGTCACCCCCAAAGCCAACATTTCCTTTGGCTGCCTTTCCTTCCAGTTCTCTGCTGCCAATGACTGGAACAAATTGCAAAAATCACTGAAGCTGGAGTCTTATATCTCCCTCTCTAACTTTAAGCATCAGCTGTCAGAGCAGCTTACCGATCCCTGTACCTGTACACAGCCAATCTGTAAATAGCACACCCAAATACCTCTTCCAGATATTGTTACTTATCCTCTTGCTCTTTTGCACCCCAGTATCTCTATATCATCATCTGCACATCTATCACTCCAGTATTAATGCTAAATTGTAATTATTTTGCCTCCATGGCCTATTTATTGCCTTACCTCTCTACTCTTCTACATTTGCACACACTGTACATAGATTTTTCTCTTGTGACTGTATATTTGTTTATGGGTAACTGTGTTATTGTTCTTGTCACACTGCTTTGCTTTCATTGTTCTCAAATGGCCTACCTGGTTAAATAAAGGTTAAATATTTTTTTTTATAAAATAACCCTAATCCTATAAAGGTGTGTAGTAATTTAACCGTATTATTATTATCGATATGAAAAATATGTTCCATAAGTTCTAACGAGCGTCTCGGGATCTTAACAAAACTCCCCCGACCAGAAGATAATATCGTCAGTAGGCGCTAAAGCAGTTAGCATCTATGAATGGGTTAGATGCTAGTGTGAAGGGAGGAAGCTACAGACTAATTCTGTCAAATGGTAGGCCTATTAGAGTACACTTCTACATTTCATCTGTATAGTACTGTATGTGACCAGGCTAGACCTTGAAGACAAGAGTAGAATAGAATCGATCATAACTTCTTATGTCACCCACAAACACACACACTCACACTTTTAGTCACATTCTCACACACACAGGGGTCAACCATAGAGTAGCGTAGGCCCTACCTGGAGCATATTAGCTTCTGTCAAGCCTTGTTGGCAGTGGCACCTGACAATAGACTGTTTGCACATGACTATATTTTGATTTCATTGATCTGTATCTGTCACACACGCAAGCATGTGCATGCTCTCTGTCTCTGTCTCTCTCTCTCTCTCTCTCTCTCTCTCTTTCTCTCTCTCTCTCTCTCTCACACACACACACACACACACACACACACACACACACACACACACACACACACACAAAGAGAAAGAGAAAGAGAAAGAGAAAGAGAGAAGGAGAGAGATTATGCCTACTGTATGTGTGTTGTCTGAAAACACCAGAGAATAAAAGGCCATTTGACCACTCAAAAGAACATCTGACCTTTATCTACTTGCTCTACCCGACAACAAGCTTCACTTAATGTCTTCAAAATCAATTCAAGTCACATTTTATTGGTCACATACACATATTTAGCAGATGTTATTGCAGGTGTAGCTAAATGCTTGTGTTCCTCGCTCCAACAGTGCAGTAGTATCTAACAATTCACAACAATACACACAAATCTAAAAGTAAAATAATGGAATTAAGAAATATATCAATATTAGGATGAGCAAAGTTGAAGTGGCATTGACTAAAAATACAGTAGAATTGAATACAGTATATACATACGAAATGAGTAAAGCAGTGTGTAAACATTGTTAAAATGAATAGTGTTCCATTATTAAAGTGACCAGTGATTCCATGTCAATGTATATGGAGCAGCAGCCTCTAAGGTGCTGGGTTGAGTAACCGGGTGGAGGCCTGCTAGTGATGGCTATTTAACAGTCTGATGGCCTTGAGATAGAAGCTGTTTTTCAGTCTCTCGTTCCCAGCTTTGACGAACCTGTACTGACCTCGCCTTCTGGATGATAGCGAGGTGAACCGGCAGTGGCTCGGTGGTTGATGTCCTTGATGATCTTTTTGGTCTTCCTGTGACATCGGGTGCTGTAGGTGTCCTGGAGGGCAGGCAGTGTGTGTTGTGCAGACCTTACCAACCTCTGGAGAGCCCTGCGGTTGCGGCCGGTGCAGTTGCCGTACCAGGCGGTGATACAGCCCGACAGGATGCTCTCAATTGTGCATTTTGTAAAAGTTTGTGAGGGTCTTAGGGGCCAAGACAAATTTCTTCAGCCTCCTGAGGTTGAAGAGGCGCTGTATCGCCTTCTTCACAACACTGTCTGTGTGGGTAGACCATTTCAGATTGTCAGTGATTTGTACGCAGAGGAACTTGAAAATGTCCACCTTCTCCACTGCGGTCCAGTCGATATGGATAGAGGCATGCTCCCTCTGCTGTTTCCTGAAGTCCACGATCAGCTCCTTCGTTTTGTTGAAGTTGAGGAAGAGGTTATTTTCCAGGCACCACTCCGCCAGGGCCCTCACCCCCTCCATGTTCACACCAGTTCAGTAACAGTTCAGATTGAAGTGCACTGCCCTGTGCATTTAACCTCGCTTGCCCCTCTACAGTTTTCCCTCAATAGCTATCAAAGTCAGGTTAGGAGTTTTCTGAGAACCAGGATGTGGGCAGAGAGTGGGTGGGGACAGGCAGACAGACAAACAGACAGCACTAGAGAAAGAAAGGGAGAGTTAGCTACTATACAATCTATCAGGTTCCAGGGATTTATTTTACACAGGATATAATAATATTATTTTATTTTATTTATTTATTTCACCTTTATTTAACCAGGTAGGCAAGTTGAGAACAAGTTCTCATTTACAATTGCGACCTGGTCAAGATAAAGCAAAGCAGTTCGACACATACAACGACACAGAGTTACACATGGAGTAAAACAAACATACAGTCAATAATACAGTATAAACAAGTCTATATACGATGTGAGCAAATGAGGCGAGATAAGGGAGGTAAAGGCAAAAAGGCCATGGTGGCAAAGTAGATACAATATAGCAAGTAAAACACTGGAATGGTAGATTTGCAATGGGAGAATGTGCAAAGTAGAAATAAAAATAATGGGGATGCAAAGGAGCAAAATAAATAAATAAATAAAATACAGTAGGGAAAGAGGTAGTTGTTTGGGCTAAATTATAGGTGGGCTATGTACAGGTGCAGTAATCTGTGAGCTGCTCTGACAGTTGGTGCTTAAATAATAAAATATATAGCTAATTTATATAAAATATAATATCATATTTTAGGGTACGGGTCTAACCCAGGTTGGAGGGATGGATCCAATAACTATCACCATATTTGCGAATGCTAGCTAGATCTATGTCCACAGTTTGAGTAGGCAGTCAACATTATATGGGCCTGCTTTGTCCAAAGATGTTTCAGTATGAAAACTCTGTGCTTTGTCTGTCTCTGTACACAAGAAGACGCATAACTAACTATTTTCTCTCCAAGATCGCATAGCAGTTCAGACGTCTTTTGTCCTCGTCTTGTCGTGTCCTGTATATATATATATTTACAACTTTTTTCACATTTTATTTTTATTTTCCATCAACTCATCTTCTAAACACTCTCCTGCAACCAGCCTCACCAATTTATATTTATAAAAAAGTATTATTTACCTCAGATCTGCAATCCTTCAGAAAGCTAGCCAGAAACTCCAGGAGGCTGGCCAGAAACTAGCCAGAAGCTAGCCAGGAGCTAGCCCTGAAGCTAATCCAGAAGCTAATCAGAAGCTAACCACGGTTTGTGGTCATCGGCTGTCCTTTAGCTCGAAAATCTATCGAAAATCTATCGCCAGTTTTGTACGGCGCAGCGCGGCTCGGAACGGAACATACCGGACCAATTTTTCTCTCCATGTCCCTGGATTTCAACTGCTCTCTGGACATTCATACCCGGATCTCACAGCTAGCTAGCTGCTATCCGTGTGACAGTCGGCTTTCGTCGATTCCGGAGCAAACATCGATTGTTCCGGTGCTAGCCAGCTCCGTCAATCACTCCTGAGTTCCATCCTTCACTCCTGGGCTGCAGTCACCTATCCGGACCCGTTTCACTGCCTACGCGGAGCCCCACCGGGCCTTCACAACCGGACTGCCGACGTTATCTACCTGAATGAGATCCGGCTGGCTCCTCTGTCGCGACGTTACCTGAACGCCCATCTGCGGCCCGCTAACCGTTAGCTGTCTTACCGGCTGCTATCTGAATAGACAATCGGACAATTTATTTATTTTTATTATTATGTTTTCTTCTCGGGCCTCTATAACTATATCTATTGTTCTTATTTTTGTTGTTGTTGTGTGATTTGGATTAATCCCCTCTACCATACGGAACCCTACTAATCTACTGACCGAACGCAAGAGGTGGCTAACAACAGACTCCATCCTATGCTAGCTTGCTACCGGTTGGCCTGGCTAGCTGTCTAAATCGCCGTGACCCTAAACCAACCTCTCCACTCACTGGACCCTTTTGATCACTCGACTAAGCATGCCTCTCCTTAATGTCAATATGTCTTGTCCATTGATGTTCTGGTTAGTGTTTATTGGCTTATTTCACTGTAGAGCCTCTAGTCCTGCTCACTATACCTTATCCAACCTATTAGTTCCACCACCCACACATGCAATGACATCTCCTGGTTTCAATGATGTTTCTAGAGACAATATCTCTCTCTTCATCACTCAATACCTAGGTTTACCTCCACTGTATTCACATCCTACCTTACCTTTGTCTGTACATTATACCTTGATGCTATTTTATCGCCCCCAGAAACCTCCTTTTACTCTCTGTTCCAGACGTTCTAGACGACCAATTCTTATTGCTTTTAGTCGCACCCTTATTCTACTCCTCCTATGTTCCTCTGGCGATGTAGAGGTGAATCCAGGCCCTGCAGTGCCTAGCTCCACTCCTATTCCCCAGGCGCTCTCTTTTGACGACTTCTGTAACCGTAATAGCCTTGGTTTCATGCATGTTAACATTAGAAGCCTCCTCCCTAAGTTTGTTCTATTCACTGCTTTAGCACACTCTGCCAACCCGGATGTTCTAGCTGTGTCTGAATCCTGGCTTAGGAAGACCACCAAAAATTCAGACATTTTAATTCCAAACTACAACATTTTCAGACAAGATAGAACTGCCAAAGGGGGCGGTGTTGCAATCTACTGCAAAGATAGCCTGCAGAGTTCTGTCCTATTATCCAGGTCTGTACCCAAACAATTTGAACTTCTACTTTTAAAAATCCACCTCTCTAAAAACAAGTCTCTCACCGTTGCCGCCTGCTATAGACCACCCTCTGCCCCCAGCTGTGCTCTGGACACCATATGTGAACTGATTGCCCCCCATCTATCTTCAGAGCTCGTGCTGCTAGGCGACCTAAACTGGAACATGCTTAACACCCCAGCCATCCTACAATCTAAACATGATGCCCTCAATCTCACACAAATTATCAATGAACCTACCAGGTACCTCCCCAAAGCCTTAAACACGGGCACCCTCATAGATATCATCCTAACCAACTTCCCCTCTAAATACACCTCTGCTGTCTTCAACCAAGATCTCAGCGATCACTGCCTCATTGCCTGCATCCGTAATGGGTCAGCGGTCAAACGACCTCCTCTCATCACTGTAAAACGCTCCCTGAAACACTTCAGCGAGCAGGCCTTTCTAATCGACCTGGCCGGGGTATCCTGGAAGGATATTGACCTCATCCCGTCAGTAGAGGATGCCTGGATATTTTTTAAAAATGCCTTCCTAACCATCTTAAATAAACATGCCCCATTCAAGAAATTTAGAACCAGGAACAGATATAGCCCTTGGTTCTCCCCAGACCTGACTGCCCTTAATCAACACAAAAATGTCCTATGGCGTTCTGCATTAGCATCGAACAGCCCCCGTGATATGCAGCTGTTCAGGGAAGCTAGAAACCATTATACACAGGCAGTTAGAAAAGCCAAGGCTAGCTTTTTCAAGCAGAAATTTGCTTCTTGCAACACTAACTCAAAAAAGTTCTGGGACACTGTAAAGTCCATGGAGAATAAGAACACCTCCTCCCAGCTGCCCACTGCACTGAAGATAGGAAACACTGTCACCACTGATAAATCCACCATAATTGAAAATTTCAATAAGCATTTTTCTACTGCTGGCCATGCTTTCCACCTGGCTACTCCTACCCCTGTCAACAGCACTGCACCCCCAACAGCAACTCGCCCAAGCCTTCCCCATTTCTCCTTCTCCCAAATCCATTCAGCTGATGTTCTGAAAGAGCTGCAAAATCTGGACCCCTACAAATCAGCCGGGCTAGACAATCTGGACCCTTTCTTTCTAAAATTATCTGCCGAAATTGTTGCCACCCCTATTACTAGCCTGTTCAACCTCTCTTTCGTGTCGTCTGAGATTCCCAAAGATTGGAAAGCAGCTGCGGTCATCCCCCTCTTCAAAGGGGGGGACACTCTTGACCCAAACTGCTACAGACCTATATCTATCCTACCATGCCTTTCTAAGGTCTTCGAAAGCCAAGTCAACAAACAGATTACCGACCATTTTGAATCTCACCATACCTTCTCTGCTATGCAATCTGGTTTCAGAGCTGGTCATGGGTGCACCTCAGCCACGCTCAAGGTCCTAAACGATATCTTAACCGCCATCGATAAGAAACATTACTGTGCAGCCGTATTCATTGATCTGGCCAAGGCTTTCGACTCTGTCAATCACCACATCCTCATCGGCAGACTCAACAGCCTTGGTTTCTCAAATGATTGCCTCGCCTGGTTCACCAACTACTTCTCTGATAGAGTTCAGTGTGTCAAATCTGAGGGTCTGTTGTCCGGACCTCTGGCAGTCTCTATGGGGGTGCCACAGGGTTCAATTCTTGGACCGACTCTCTTCTCTGTATACATCAATGAGGTCGCTCTTGCTGCTGGTGAGTCTCTGATCCACCTCTACGCAGACGACACCATTCTATATACTTCCGGCCCTTCTTTGGACACTGTGTTAACAACCCTCCAGGCAAGCTTCAATGCCATACAACTCTCCTTCCGTGGCCTCCAATTGCCCTTAAATACAAGTAAAACTAAATGCATGCTCTTCAACCGATCACTACCTGCACCTACCCGCCTGTCCAACATCACTACTCTGGACGGCTCTGACTTAGAATACGTGGACAACTACAAATACTTAGGTGTCTGGTTAGACTGTAAACTCTCCTTCCAGACCCATATCAAACATCTCCAATCCAAAGTTAAATCTAGAATTGGCTTCCTATTTCGCAACAAAGCATCCTTCACTTATGCTGCCAAACATACCCTTGTAAAACTGACCATCCTACCAATCCTCGACTTTGGCGATGTAATTTACAAAATAGCATCCAATACCCTACTCAACAAATTGGATGCAGTCTATCACAGTGCAATCCGTTTTGTCACCAAAGCCCCATATACTACCCACCATTGCGACCTGTACGCTCTCGTTGGCTGGCCCTCGCTTCATACTCGTCGCCAAACCCACTGGCTCCATGTCATCTACAAGACCCTGCTAGGTAAAGTCCCCCTTATCTCAGCTCGCTGGTCACCATAGCATCTCCCACCTGTAGCACACGCTCCAGCAGGTATATCTCTCTGGTCACCCCCAAAACCAATTCTTTCTTTGGCCGTCTCTCTTTCCAGTTCTCTGCTGCCAATGACTGGAACGAACTACAAAATCTCTGAAACTGGAAACACTTATCTCCCTCACTAGCTTTAAGCACCAACTGTCAGAGCAGCTCACAGATTACTGCACCTGTACATAGCCCACCTATAATTTAGCCCTATCAACTACCTCTTTCCAAACTGTATTTAATTTATTTATTTATTTTGCTCCTTTGCACCCCATTATTTTTATTTCTACTTTGCACATTCTTCCATTGCAAAACTACCATTCCAGTGCTTTACTTGCTATATTGTATTTACTTTGCCACCAAGGCCTTTTTTTTTTGCCTTTACCTCCCTTCTCACCTCATTTGCTCACATTGTATATAGACTTGTTTATACTTTATTATTGACTGTATGTTTGTTTTACTCCATGTGTAACTCTGTGTTGTTGTATCTGTCGAACTGCTTTGCTTTATCTTGGCCAGGTCGCAATTGTAAATGAGAACTTGTTCTCAACTTGCCTACCTGGTTAAATAAAGGTAAAATAAATAAATAAATAAAAATAACCCTGCATTGTGTGTGCACTACCGCCGCGTCCTTCCTTGTATCCTAGTAACCAAGGAATAGCTCAGTCAGAGGTATTCAAGCAAAATAATGAAATACAATAAGACACAAGTAAATGCTTGTTATGGATCCTTTTCATACAACTTTTAAAGTTTAATATTAGTTTTACATCCATCAAATGTAAAAGATAAATAAAAATGATTAGCTTCATTTTTCTTAAAACCATGTATTTTTACCCCCCTACAGTAGGATTGAAATGATCCAAAAGTGATATCCGGTAACAAACTTCGCGCTTTGAGTTTGAGTTCAAGGGGGGATTTGAAGGTAAAAAAAAGCGCTTTTAATAATATGTATTTTTATTATAAAGCAATTGAACTAGTCCGTGATATAGTTACAGTTAGTTTGTGGATTCTTGTTCTTCTTGTTTCTCTGTTTATGGGAATGTGCGGTTTTATGATATAACTTGCATGGTACAGTTGGTCTGCACAGCTTGCTTCTGTCAGTAAAACAGTTCAAGTTAGCGTTACCTAGCAAATTAGCTAGCAGTTAGCGACCTAGTTTAACTAGCTTAATGCAAATGCCATTTACTAGTTCCAACCTATACAAATGTGCTATTCACCCCCAGAAAGTGACCAACCACTCTCCCTAACTTGAGAATCTTCTGTGCAGATGGAGAACTTCATCCTGTATGAGGAAATTGGAACAGGACGCAAGTCAGTGGTTTATAAGGGGAGGAGGAAAGGGAGCATCAATTTTGTTGCAATTATTTGTAGTGACAAGTCAAAAAGACATGAAATTACTAACCACGTAAGTATCCAGCATCACTTCCTTGTAGTACACACATCCCTTTCAACTGGTTTGACTGAGTAACATTTTACAAGCAGTTTGCTACACCCGCAATAACATCTGCTAAACGTGTATGTGACCAATACAATTTGATTTGATTTGAACACTGACTGAGCCTATGGTGTATCCACAGGTACGGCTAACTCATGACATTAAACATGAGAATGTGGTAACCTTCTATGAGTGGTATGAAACCAGCAACCATCTTTGGCTTGTAGTGGAACTGTGCACAGGTGAGATGCTTATTTGGTACTGTAAGAATACCATCGTTACCTTATGTCAACCTTTTACCTTTACGTTTCACAAAGCATGAATGTGATTTGATAGTGTATAATGGTAGGATAATAATAATCATTCATCATTTCTCTAAATTTTAGGGGGTTCACTGGAGTCAGTCATCACCCAGGATGAGTGCCTGTCAGAAGATGTAGTGAGGGAATTTGCCATCGATCTGGTCAAAGGCTTGAGATACATCCATGATGCTGGTATCGTGTTCTCTGACCTCACTCCCTCCAAGGTGCGGTACAGTATAGATGTCCCGACTCTCTAATTTTCAATTGGTCAAACAATCAACTCTATATCGAGGCTCATCTGACATTTAATACATTTTATAGATCAAACCATCCTAACACTTTACACCCAAGGAGCTCCTTTTGTCAACTAAGCAATGCTGATTATTTCTAGCCAACATTTATTCTGTGTCTCAGTTTTGATTTCATGAAGTCAATGGAATTTGATTCTGACCTTGTTTTTTTCCTCCTATAGATATTGTTGGATGGCCCTGGCACTTTGAAGTACTCTAACTTCTGCCTGTCTAAAGCTGAGGGGGAGAATCTGGAGGAGTTTTTTGCTTTAGTCACAGCAGACGAAACAGGTGGAGGGGATGGCAAAGAAAACACATCAAGAAGAAATATCAAGAGCAGAATCCAAGGTGACCCTTACAGTACATATTGTTATACCATGGCATTGTTGAATACTTGTATCTGATTGGCTTGAAGGGCATTCTAGAGCGTGCATAATTTCCCTATAACGCACGGTATATCCCCACGGTAAAATTCAATGGCTTTAGTTCATTCTTACATGTTCTATGTTTGAGCTGCTTTTGAATGCATAAGTCGAATTGAAAACATTATTGGCATTGTTGAATTCGATTTTTATAATAGCAAGCTAGGACTGATGGTTTGGTTAGCTAAACTAGGAAGTCTGTTTGTTTGGTTACCAGGGCAACTACTGTAGCTATCTAGTAAACTTGCTAGCTATGTCAGTAGATGTTGAACACATTTCTACCGGTAAATTAACACATTTCTACCGGCAAATGTGTTAAATTATAGCCATGGTATAAAAGGGATAATCAACTCGGGACTCAATGGGTTCTCTGGAAAATAATGCAACTCCGTGGAAAGTTAGTTCCACCCCACTAGCGCGTCATTCCTAATTTTCCATAGAACACATAGCCCCTCATTGATTATCCCTTACTTATTGGATGTTTACTAGAATGTTCTATCACATATCCTATTGTCACTACACAGAGTCGCTACATTGTTCGCAGGACAAACTCAGCCTGTTTCATTACACTGGTGTCAGAAGAGAAGTGGGATCCAACTTCTGACCCCAGTGTAATGAAACAGGAAGGGAGAGTGATCCAACTTCTGACACCAGTGTAATGAAACGGGAAGGGAGACTGATCCAACTTCTGACCCCAGTGTAATGAAACAGGCAGGGAGACTGATCCAACTTCTGACCCCAGTGTAATGAAACAGACAGGGAGAGTGATCCAACTTCTGACCCCAGTGTAATGAAACAGGCAGAGAGACTGATCCAACTTCTGACCCCAGTGTAATGAAACAGGAAGGGAGAGGGATCCAACTTCTGACCCCAGTGTAATGAAACAGGAAGGGAGAGTGATCCAACTTCTGACACCAGTGTAATGAAACAGGAAGGGAGAGTGATCCAACTTCTGACCCCAGTGTAATGAAACAGGCAGGGAGAGTGATCCAACTTCTGACCCCAGTGTAATGAAACAGGCAGGGAGAGTGATCCAACTTCTGACACCAGTGTAATGAAACAGGCAGGGAGAGTGATCCAACTTCTGACCCCAGTGTAATGAAACAGGCAGGGAGAGTGATCCAACTTCTGACCCCAGTGTAATGAAACAGGCAGGGAGGGACAGTGACCCAACTTCTGACCCCTGTGTAATGAAACAGGCAGGGAGGGACAGTGACCCAACTTCTGACCCCAGTGTAATGAAACAGGCAGGGACAGTGACCCAACTTCTGACCCCAGTGTAATGAAACAGGCAGGGAGAGTGAGCTTTCCCGCGGTGGTCGATGAACCCTCAACTTTCTGGCCCAAAGTCACAAAAGCATGCTCAAGTGGCAGAGTCGATATCCACGCTTATAAACACAGGGTCGCCACAATATCATATATCATATGCCTGTATCATATCACGGTTTTCAATATGTTGTATAATGGAGATGTCTTTGTCTTTCTTCAGGGTCTCCAATATACTGTGCACCAGAGGTGGTCAAAGGGGGGGACCACAGTATCAGTAGTGATCTGTGGGCCCTGGGCTGTATATTCTATGAGATGTTTTCAGGTACTCATCAAATCACTTGGGCTGTGTCCCAGATCTGTTTGTCCTCTTGCCAACTCCTTTGCTCATTGTCATTGCAATTAGTGACAAGTAGTTGGCACAGTAGCACAAACAGACAGGCAGTCAGGCTATCAAATCACTTGATTTATTGACATTAATAACAGTACTCATTTCATACCTAAATAGACCTTCTGTCTTGTTTTGCGGTAATTTGTCAGGAAAACCACCATTCTTCTCCGAGACGTTTTCTGAGTTGATTGAGCTGATATTACTTCAGGATCCTCCATCTCCAAGTCAAACGGGTAAAATGCCAATTTTTATTGCGTAACAAAATATGTTTTTATTGTCACAAGAGCATCTTAATTATAGTCCATTTCGTCTTTGTTGTTAAAGGGGCTTCTTCCTGCAAGCCTACACAAGAGTTCCAAAGCCTGCTTAAAGGTTTGCTTCAGAAAGACCCTCAGAAGAGGTACGTCCCTACTCCCTTCACCAAATCAGATTCTTGGTTTGAAGTTTCTATGATGGATAATTCATATTATCCCTTTGACATATGACCTTTGGAATGGGCGATACCTAGTCAGTTACACAACTGAATGCCTTCAACAGAAATGTATTTTTCGCATTTAACCCAACCCCTTTAAATCAGAGCGGTGTGGGGGGCTGCCTTAATCGACGTCATCGGTGCCCAAGGAGCAGTTGTTGTTGGGGTTTAATTTCCGGCAGTGTTTTCCACCTTGCTAACTCAGGGATTCGAAGCAGCGACCTTTCGGTGACCGGCCCAACACTCTTAACCACTAGGCTACCTGTGTAGGACAAGTGGGCCGACATAAGTTTGGTCAGAAAGAGAGGGCTTTATTAGACTTCAGATTTTAACTGTTCTTCTCAGGATAAACTGGACTCAGTTACTGGTCCACCCATTCTGGAGAGGAGTGTTCTCTGAGGTCCACACCAGCGAGGAGGAGGAAGAAGAAGATGTCTCATTCAGCTCCAGGTAATGTTTATGTTTCATATAACCATCAGGGAATTTATTCACAAAGTGTCTCGGAGTAGGAGTGCTGATTTAGGATCTGTTTTGCCTTTTAGATCACAATGAATAAGATTACATGGACTGGAGGGAACTAATCCTAGATCAGTACACTTATTCTGAGATGCTTTGTGAATACAGGCCTGGTCTCAGTCTCGTTTCCTCAAAGGAGTTACCTCATTACAGTCCCTGGTGGTATGCACCATTTCCTCGAATTGTGTCCCCTGGCCTCAACACAAAGCATTACGTTGGGTATTTCATGTTTGGACATGGATTACATGTTAAACATCAAATCAAATTTCAAAACAAATCCAAGTTGATTTGTAACATGCTGAATTGTAGCTTTTTATTGATCCCCTTAAAGGGATACTTCAGGATTTTGGCAATGAACTCGTGAATAGCATTTTTCTATCTCTGCGTGCATTTTGAAGGAAGTTGCTAACTAGCGCTAGCACAAGGATTTGAAGTCTATCATGCTAACAGATACCATAGACTGCTTGTTAGCATTAGTTTGCAAAACTACCTCTAACTTTCTTCATACTGGATGCAGATACTGTACATAAAAATGGTATCAACAAGTTCATCTGACTCTGGGGAAGTAGATAAAGGGCCTCATTGCCAAAATCCCAAAGTATCCCTTTATAGTTAAACCTTTGTTCTGCAATTGTAGGAAATGGACTTGTACAGCAAGCATTTGTCTGCCAATGTTAGTTTAATGTACATAGACAGGTCATTTATAAACTGTTTGAGAAGCTCTGTCTCCCCTGTTTCAACGCCAAACACTGTTGTGCAGTTGCATATCTTCCTCCCCTGTTTCAACACCAAACACTGTTGTGCAGTTGCATATCTTCCTCCCCTGTTTCAACACCAAACACTGTTGTGCAGTTGCATATCTTCCTCCCCTGTTTCAACACCAAACACTGTTGTGCAGTTGCATATCTTCCTCCCCTGTTTCAACACCAAACACTGTTGTGCAGTTGCATATCTTCCTCCCCTGTTTCAACACCAAACACTGTTGTGCAGTTGCATATCTTCCTCCCCTGTTTCAACACCAAACACTGTTGTGCAGTTGCATATCTTCCTCCCCTGTTTCAACGCCAAACACTGTTGTGCAGTTGCATATCTTCCTCCCCGGCCTTTTCTCATGACATAACTTCTTGAGAATGCATGTTGGTCTGATGTTATCATAAACCATTCCTGTGTGTTCAGGATGGAGCCTGGACCTGCCCAATCAGATGGGTTGTACTGTGAGCCGTTAGTGGGAGGAAGACAAAGGACTTCACAGAGCACACACACAGACACAAACGTGTTGCTGATGTTGAATATGATTTACTAAGTGCAATATGAGCATAAGATAACAGTTAGTTTCACTTGTGTAATAACCTATACCTCTAAACTCTATAACCATGTAATAACACAGCAGGTTCTTTGTAACTACAGTGTAGCTACTATAGGTGTCTTATTACTGTGTAGTTACATAAGTCTAAGGTCATGCGTTTCCTTGCTGTTTGTAGTCTGGTGATGTTTTACTAGTTTACTAGTTGATATGCACTAGCTGATATCTGACCTTTCGTTTGGCTGCAGTGTGGGGAGGAGTGGTGTCTGTGCCTCTAGCCAGTCATCAGCAGTGACACCTGTCTCAGTGACCTCCCAGGGACCAGGAGGGGGATACAGAGGGGTACAGGGAGGGGCCGCAGGGGCAGAGGAGCCCGTCCGCATGCACCCCAACAAATCATTCCGATTAGGTAATGCTTTCTGGGAAGGTGGAAGAAGACATGTTGATGACAGCTGATGACAGTGTAGGAGCTATGTCTGAACATAGTTCTATTCTTCTTCTTCTCGTAGACAAAATGACAGAGCTTAGACCAAAGAGTGCACTGGACAAAGATACCAGGGAGTCCATATTCCTCCTCAGGTATGATCAGTGTTCATCTCCAGTTGTTCTGATAATTTACTGAACATTGTGTTGGATCAACAACTTGACTTAAGTCAAACTGGAAAATACTAATCTCATGTCTTTTTTTAAAAATTAATGTTTTTTAAAATCTCAAAATGAAGCATGTTTTATGTGATCTTTTTCATCAATCAGCTCTCGTCCAACTCCAAGAATGAGTTGCACTGCAAGAGATCCACCCAACAGGACACCATTACCTCAAGTGAGTTCTTCTCTTATCAAATAGCCAAAGGAGAGCTCTGCCATACCTCTGCAACCTTCTCCACAATTACATTTGAAGTGTAATCTTTCTGTGAGCTGTCTGTAATCAGAAACATGGTAATAGTAATCAGACTATTACCATGGCGCCTGTAGACTGCAGAAACTGGTAGTTGAGAATTCATTATTTTGAAAGGTTATTCTCGGTTACAGTTGTTTGTTAACCGTTGGCGCCCTCTACAGCATTCTCAGTGAAGTGCATATTTTTTCTCCAGATGGATTTCCTGTAAGCATAAGGACATTGTAATACATAAGAATGTCCAAACTTCACTTTCATTTAGCCGCTTTAGCCACTTTAATTTATGAGATCTTTGCAAGTCTGGTGTGTGAGTAATGTTTGATTATCGGGCTGTAGTGGAGCGGGTCAATAGCTTCAAGTTCCTTGCTGTTCACATTACTAAGGAATTACACACACACACCAACACAGTCGTGAAGAAGGCACAACAACGGCTCTTCCTCAGGAGGCTGAAAATATTCGGCATGGGCCCTCAGATCCTCAAAACGTTCTACAACTGCACCATTGAGAGCATCTTGACTGGCTGCATCACCACTTCGTATGGCAACTGTTTGGCATCCCACCACATGGCGCTACAGAGGGTAGTGTGTACGGCCCAGTACATCACTGGGGCCCAGCTTCGTGCCATCCAGGACCTCTATACAAGGCAGTGTCAGAGGAAGGCCCTAAAAATGGTCAAAGACTCCAGCCACCCAAGTCATAGACTGTTCTCTCTGCTACCGCAGGGCAAGCGGTTCCCATACAACAAGTCTGGAACCAACAGGACCCTGAACAACTTCTAGCCCCAAGCCATAAGACTGCTAAATAGTTAGTCCGGGTAGCTATTGGTTAACTATTTAACTATCTGCAGTAACACCTGATTTATCTATCTTGTTGCCTGTTGACTACTTTATAACTACCTATATGTACATACAGTATCCACCTCAACTACCTTGTATCCCTACACATGTTCTCAGTACTAGTAGCATTTATATAGTTATCAGTACTCATTGTGGATTTATTCTTTGTTATTGTTTTTCTATTATTAAAAAAAAAAGAAATCTGTGTTCATGGTTGGGAAGTAAGTAAGTATTACACTGTTAGTGTACACCTGTTGTGTATAAGCATGTGACAATTAAAATGAGATTAGATTTGATGTTCTACATGATCACATACTGTAATTGTGCTCATTTGTAATGATGACATCACTGTGGTCGTTGTCATCTCCAGGACAGTGTGGTGGCCAGTGGTCTGAATGACATCAGTTACTGTATAAAGGACCTGGTGTACACTGACTCTGACCTGGCAGTAACACCTATTATGGACAACCCAAAGGTAACACAAACTACATAATGTAACTGTGCTCTTTCTCCTGTTAAAAAAACTAGTTTTCTTTCTAGTAATACATTGTTATTAATTATTGTTGGGTTTTGAGTTTTCATGAAAGGCATGTCACTGTATTTGTGAATGTGACATTAAAACTCTGCTCTGTATTTAAGCAATAGTTTCAGTGCCCATGCTGATGGGGAATTTTAGGGAGGTGCGCGGTTCCGCTGTGCGTCCCCCATGGACGGTGGACTCGGAACCAGATAGTCCAGCGTCCCATTGTGAAATATCTATCACGGGTCCTCGGCTTTGGACTCTGAATTGTTCTTAAGAACAGAGGTGGGCAATCCACAACTCTTGTGCATTCTAGTAACAAAGCTGTGTATATTTTTTCAGATTCTGAAGACCGCTCCAGTGCGATATGACCTGAAGACTTTGTGTGTCCGAGCATACTCAGGTAATGAAGAAGAACAAATAGGAAAGTCTCGACTGCTGTGCCGCTGCTGAGTAACACTTGGACACACTCTGAAATTGACAGGTGTTTAGCAGGTGTTAATATACACACACACAGGTTAGACAGACAGCTAAAACGGTTATTGAGCTCCTCTGACCCCCCCCCCTATAGTGGAGAAGCTGTCCTGTCTGAGCTCTGAGGACTGGAGGGTGTTTCTGCAGCAGCTGTGCTCTTCTCTGGAGGCCCAGGCTGATAAGACCACGACGGGGGTCCGCTCTAAACTCAACCTCCTCTGCTATCTGTGTACCATAGCTGCCCACAAGGACACAGCTACCAGGCTCATCAACTCCGAGCTGGTAAGGGAAGGGTCACTGCCTGACGGTCTGACCACATGCCCAGCATGCCTGCCATTCCTCCCAGGGCTGCTGCTTTTAACAAGACATGGGCCCCTCTGGGCTAATTTAAGTGTTCAGAACTTAGGCTCTCAGAAGATAATTCTTAGAATCACAACACAACCTCTGGCCTTGCTGAGGCTTCTCAAGTGTTAGAAAGGTGAAAGGCCGCGGCACTACAAAGCCGTCAAAGGGTTCCTATATTTACCATGTGACCCGAGCTCCTTAGCATAGCTACAGTACGTGTTGGCCTCTGTTGATCAGTGGGAAGCTGAAACAGTAGTCAGCTAGGTGGGACCAGGAAGTTAACGCTTTCCTCAAGATAATAATAAAATGAACTTCCTTTTTCCTTTACTTTTTGTTACTGAGATCCGCTCAGCTGTAACATGTTCAATGACCCTAGTTATTTATGAGAGCACAAAGACCAGGAGGATGTCCCAAATGACACCCTATTCCCTATATAGTGCACTCCTTTTGACCAGGGTCTATAGAGGTCTGGTCAGAAGTATTGCACTATATAGGGAATAGGGTTCCATTTGGACGCACAGATATCATCAAGTTACTTCCTCGTTGCAGTGATGAGGTATTACGTTGAGACATAATCTGGTGAAATTTAAGATCAAATCTCTTCATTTGTTTATTAATGAAATGTTCAGACTGAGGATTGATTCAAGCGTAGTAAATATATTTATCCTAGAACTATTAACCACTAGATGGCATTCCATCACTCACTCAGATTGAACTGAAAATGACATCACCACAATCATTAGACCTCATGGTATCTTTAGTATATCATTTCTTTAGACATATTCGGACACTATAGCCAGCCGTGACTGAGTTTATGACAATGATGTATTGGCAACTTGACTAATTCAGTATTGTACTACTGAAAGACGACTGGACTGAAAAAAATAATGGAAAAGTAATTCCTTCGGAAAGTATTCAGACCCCTTGACTTTTTCCACATTTTGTTACGTTACAGCCTTATTCAAACATTTATTAAATTGTCATTTTTCCTCATCAATCTACAAACAATAATGACAAAGCAAAAACAGATTTTTTTTATTTGTGCTCATTTATTAAATATAAAAACTGAAATATCACATTTACATAAGTATTCAGACCCTTTACTCAGTACTTTGTTGACAGCGATTACAGCCTTGAGTCTTCTTGGGTATGACACTACAAGCTTGGCACACCTGTATTTGGGAGTTTCTCTCATTCTTCTCTGCAGATCCTCTCAAGCTCTGTAAGGTTGGATGGGGAGTGTTGCTGCACAGCTATTTTCAGGTTTCTCCAGAGATGTTTGATTGAGTTCAAGTCTGAGCTCTGGCTGGGCCACTCAATGACATTCAGAGACTTGTCCCGAAGCCACTCCTGCGTTGTCTTGGCTGTGTGCTTAGGGTCGTTGTCCTGTTGGAAGGTGAACCTTCGCCTCTGTCTGAGGTCCTGAGTGCTCTGGAGCAGGTTTTCATCAAGGATCTCTCTGTACTTTTCTCCGTTCATCTTTGCCTCAATCATGACTAGTTTCCCAGTCCCTGCCGCTGAAAAACATCCCCACAGCACCATGCTGCCACCACCATGTTTCACTGTAGGGATGGTGCCAGGTTTCCTCCAGACGTGACGCTTTGCATTCAGGCCAAAGAGTTCTATCTTGGTTTCATCAGACCAGAGAATCTTGTTTCTATCATCCTGAGTGGTGCAGCGGTTTAAGGTACTGCATCACTACAGGACCGGGTTCGATCCACTCTACCATAAAGGCCTGATTGGTGGAGTGCTGCGAAGATGGTTGTCCTTCTGGAAGGTTCTCCTATCTCCACAGTGGAACTCTAGAGCTCTGTCCGAGTGACCATTGGGTTCTTGATCACCTCCCTGACAAATGCCCTTCTTCCCCGATTGCTCAGTTCGGCCTAGTGGCCAGCTTTAGGAAGAGTCTTGGTGGTTCCAAACGTCTTCAATTTAAGAATGATGGAGGCCACTGTGTTCTCGGGGAACTCTGCAATGCTGCAGAAATGTTTCGATATCCTTCCCCAGATCTGTGCCTCCACACAATCCTGTCTCAGAGTTCTACAGAACATTCCTTTGACCTCATGGCTTGGTTTTTGCTCTGTCAACTGTGGGACTTTATCTAGACAGGTGTGTGCCTTTCCAAATCATGTCCAATCAATTGAATTTACCACAGGTGGACTCCAATCAAGTTGTAGAAACATCTCAAGGATGATCAATGGCAACAGGATGCACCTGAGCTCAATTTAGAGTCTCATAGCAAAAGATCTGAATACTTTTATGTAAATAAGGTATTTCTGTTTTTAATTTTTAATAAATGTGCAAAGATTTTCTAAAAACCGGTTTTCGCCTTGTCATTATGGGGTATTTATTGAATCAATTTTAGAATAAGGCTGTAACGTAACAAAATGTGGAAAAAGCCCATGGTCTGAATACTTTCTGAAGGCACTGTACATATAAGTGCGTCACATATTGTCCGTCACAAATGTCATCCTATTCCCTATATAGTATGGGCCCTGGTCAAAAGTAGTGCACTACATAGGACATAGGATACCATTTGAGATGCAGCCTAGACCTTGGTAGTTCAGTCAAATCAAAGTGTATTGCTCACCTACACAGATGTTATAGTGGGTGAAGCGACATGCTTGTGTTACCAGCTCCTAACAGTGCAGCAAAAATGTCAATCAAGTTCACAAATAATAATAATAAAAAAGTCAGGAAGTCATGACTGTCAGAACTAATCCAGTTGACAACGCAAATAACACTGTATCAGTAATCCAAATGCAATCTGTGCATATATCCACTGAAATATATACTAAGAATGATATGTACAGCAGATATATTGCAGTGTTAACCAACTGCTGTTGTGTTCTCTCCATTTGTGACAGTTCCCTGTGTTGACCCAGCAGCTGCGTCTAGCACCTAACTGGGATGTGTGAGTTCCTTTAGCTTCCACCTGTCTGACCCCATACATACATACATACATACATACATACATACATACATACATACATACATACATACATACAACCATTCTCTGCATTCTCCATGCGCCAGTGCATGGAAATAATGTCTAGCATGTACTGTAGCCTACTGCACTTTATGATCTGATCTGGTGCCTGGTCTGGATATGCTGTAAATCACTGTTAGCCTTTACAATGATCTGATGCCTGGTCTGGATATGCTGTAAATCACTGTTAGCCTTTACAATGATCTGGTGCCTGGTCTGGATATGCTGTAAATCACTTGTAGAGAGATGTCCATCATCAGGATCATAAAAAACACCTTTGATGTGAGGATTTATATTTTTGTTGAAAGGAATTAAGAAAGGATGTTGTATAGATTAAATGAATATAATTACAGCAACACTTATTACTAAATAGTGATAAAATGATGTAAAAAATGTCAGTGTTATTTCTGTGTATGTTGTCCATGTATTTACACCAGACCTGTCTGTTCCAGGAAGACTATGACATTAGTAGCCTATGTCTATGGATGTTGTTGTATTTCAGGAAGACTATGACATTAGTAGCCTATGTCTATGGATGTTTTTGTATTCCAGGAAGACTATGACATTAGTAGCCTATGTCTATGGATGTTTTTGTATTCCAGGAAGACTATGACATTAGTAGCCTATGTCTATGGATGTTTTTGTATTCCAGGAAGACTATGACATTAGTAGCCTATGTCTATGGATGTTTTTGTATTTCAGGTGAAAACAGTGTCATGTATTTATGGTTAGACCTGTGTCCTGTGTTTGTGTGTGTGTGCGTGTGCATGTGTGTGTGTATTCCAGAAAGTTTAAGGTGATGCGGGTGCTGGGGCTGCTGGCATCCCACTGCACTGAGCTCAGAGAGGAGACCCCCATCACTGAGGTTAGTGGTGCTGTCTGTCACGCTGTCTGTCACTCTGCTGAGGTTAGTGGTGCTGTCTGTCACATTGTCTGTCAAACTGCTGAGATTAGTGGTACTGTCTGTCACGCTGTCTGTCAAACTGCTGAGATTAGTGGTGCTGTCTGTCACATTGTCTGTCAAACTGCTGAGGTTAGTGGTGCTGTCTGTCACATTGTCTGTCAAACTGCTGAGATTAGTGGTACTGTCTGTCACGCTGTCTGTCAAACTGCTGAGATTAGTGGTGCTGTCTGTCACATTGTCTGTCAAACTGCTGAGGTTAGTGGTGCTGTCTGTCACTCTGCTGAGGTTGGTGCTAATGTCCGTCACGCTGTCTGTCACACTGCTGAGGTTAGTGGTACAGTCTGTCACGCTGCTGAGATTAGTGGTGCTGTCTGTCACTCTGCTGAGGTTGGTGCTAATGTCCGTCACGCTGTCTGTCACACTGCTGAGGTTAGTGGTACAGTCTGTCACACTGCCGAGGTTAGTGGTACTGTCTGTCACGCTGCTGAGGTTAGTGGTACTGTCTGTCACGCTGCTGAGGTTAGTGGTACTGTCTGTCACGCTGCTGAGATTAGTGGTGCTGTCTGTCACTCTGCTGAGGTTGGTGCTAATGTCCGTCACGCTGTCTGTCACACTGCTGAGGTTAGTGGTACAGTCTGTCACACTGCCGAGGTTAGTGGTACTGTCTGTCACACTGCTGAGGTTAGTGGTACTGTCTGTCACACTGCCGAGGTTAGTGGCACTGTCTGTCACACTGCCGAGGTTAGTGGTACTGTCTGTCACACTGCCGAGGTTAGTGGTACTGTCTGTCACACTGCCGAGGTTAGTGGTACTGTCTGTCACACTGCCGAGGTTAGAGGTACTGTCTGTCACACTGCTGAGACTGGCATCGTCCAGCAGCACTGCACCGGGCCCCTTCACCCTGTTGTCACAGCACCTATGCTTGTCCTCTATGTATCAATGGTGGATGTGTCCCAAATGCATAGGGCTCTGGTCAAAGTGCACTATGTAGGGAATAGGCTGCCATTTGGGATTCGATCGGTGTATCACATATAACTGTCAAAGCCATGAGCTGCTGAATAGTTGAACATCACTTTAACTGTAGGAACCAGAGCAGACAGTGTAGTGGTCTCAATACAAACATCCCACAATCTTTTACACACACACAATTCTAACTATGTGAAAGACCCCTACAACATCAACAACAACAGTCAAATCTGTTGAATTAAAATCCCCTAAATCTGTTACTAATCGCAGCAGAGGCATAGAAGTCTAGTCTCTATGCAGCATAATGATCATCCAATGGGAGCGGTAGTGAGAGAAAGTACCGGGGTGAATCACCAGATGCCACTGTAACCCAGCGGTAGGTAGAGCTCTAAACAAGCGCCACCGATCCACCTGCCCAAACATGCTTATGGAGCCGTTAACAAACCGTCAAAGACATTGCGGTTAATCATTTTAAAAAACAGGATTCTATTTGATGTGAAATCTGGCGCCTCCACCCTTGATCCACGTCTTACATGGGTTTGCCATGATTTCCTGTGGTGGTTTATAGGTTTAAAGCTCATAGAGGAGGGGTATACGAGCGATATACAAAATGGCCGTCGTTAATCGGCACACCAGAGAATGGCGCAGTGACTTTTATTTTCCACAGTCTTCTTTTGTAAAGATGGCTGAGGATTTGTTGCCCCGCCCCCCACCACCCATCTGGGCACAGCTAGCTCAGATTCCCAGAGTGACAGATCCCAGAGGCTTTTATCATTGTGCTCTCCACAGGGGTTCTGTGTCTGATGGTCAGCCGCAGTCATGGCCATTTCTGCTTCAGGGCAGGGCTATTGTCACCACCATCTCCATATGTCTGCCACACTGTGGATCTCAGTGGTCGTCCGTGATCCTAGTTAAAGTTTCCACTGTGAGACGAGTTTTCTCTCTCTTGGTCCGGGCTCGTGTTGCGCCGATTGTTTTTTGAAAGGAGTTCTCACAGTGAGAATCACAAGTTACAATGCCGCAAAGTTCAATGTTTATTGTCAGCGTTGAATTTGATGCCTCAGTACGCTCTATAGGATACATAACAGAATCAGACGTCAAGTTGGTCCTACACTATCATCACAAACCTCCATTTCTCACAGTCCTTTAAAACAGTGAGCACCAATGACTGCAGCTGCTATTTTTCAGGCATACTGTTGGCTTAGTTAGGACAGGAAGAGAGGAATTAGTTCAGTATTATCCCCTTTCCTCTGCCTGTCTCTATGGATACTTCAACATCATTCTAATTAAGTGTTATCTTCCCTGGCAGAGGCAGTACTTTTCTGTGCCACAAACCACCAAGCCCCAATTCAGACATTTTCTCTCTCTCATGGCAGCGCGTCAATAGTGCTGCACACACTGTCTGCTGTTTCCACCCAGTGTCCCTTAGAAACTGGCCTAGTGTGCCGTGCCGGCCGTCCCTGCAGAATGAGCAGAACAGACTGCCTCCTGCCTCCCTCCTCTCATTGTGGGAGAATTAGCCTGTTCCATTTCCTCAGACAGGGCTTGGAGGCTCGTTCTCACTCCTCACTACTGGAAAAGGAACAGAGTGCTGGGGCCAATGAACACTGCTGTTGATTCTATTCAGTTTGGTTTCTTGTGTCTTTTGCCAAACTATGATTGTGTAAAGATTGTTATTTTAGGGAATTTAGTTTGTTAAATTTTAATTTAGGTTGTTTATCCATTACTCCAAAAACATTTGAATAATTTGGTATCCATGTATTCATCATCAAAAACACATCCATAATGGCTTGAGTTCAATTATTGCTCGCTGGCCAAAGCAATATGTCTCACGTCCTTCTGATAACTATAGGCAGAGGCCATTGGTGATCTATGGGACCATAGACTCCTGAAAACGCCTGAGGTCATGTGTGTCGCAGGCGTCAGCCCTAGATCAAACACCTGTCTTCTTCTGGACAGCCGTGGGATATTGATTGACCACACTACAGCAGAGCAGGTCACCTTTTGTTTGTTATTAGCTTGCTCCTTCCATCAATAGGACATCAGGATATATCTGTCTGCCTGTCCTGCCTGCCTTCCTGCCACCCTGTTTGTAATGAGTGAATGATCAGGCTCAAACCACTAAATGTCACAATACATTCATTAAGCTAAATCACATACCAGGGATATTTTATTGATTCAATTGATCAGTTGCATTAATGTGATGTTTAAATCAAATGTTAAAATCGGACAAATCACAAAGCTACTGCTCGTGAGAAAGGTAGTATTTTCATGTCACTTTGGCCCATTGCCCTTGGTGTGATAATTTGTCTTCATGCCTGCTGAGATGTCTCCAGGAAGACTCCAGTCTCGTGTTGTTCGGAACCACAGCTGAGACGTGATGATAGTGATGATGAGTAACAAAACCTCGGTTGCCTTGAGAAACTGGTCTCTCTGTCTCTCCCTCCCCAAGCCTCGCAGGAATGCTTAATGTTGCATGGCCTTAAACTGTCTGTAGCCTCAGTAGTTTAAAGCTCTGCCTTATGGGTTGGGGGGATGGAGGAGGGGGGTAGTAGCGGATTGTACAGGAGCGATAATGATGCGTTTGGAGGAAGTAGCCGTGTGTTGCGGCTCCAACTTAGCCTGTTTGTTTTCTTGAACAGTGAATCGTCAGTCAGTTGCAGGACATCTCTCCTGCCAAAGCTTCGTTTCTCTCTGGCATCAAACGTGAGCCAAACATCTGTTTCCTGCAAAGTCACCATTTATGTTCTTTACCGGCCAGCGCCAGGCCGCCTCGCACTGAGTGTGCTGCCTATTTGCATAGCACCCTGCTGAGAGCGCTGCCGCAGTAAGTCCGTCACATCCTCCCCACTTCTAAAGAGGACGAGACTAGGAAAATGCTAATTCCACGAATTAGCCAGTTAGGGTGTGTGTTTGCTTATATGTGAATATATATGTGTGTGTGGGTGTGTGGGTGTGGGTGCAGGGGGGGGAGGGGGGGGGTTATTATGTGGATCCTTCCAATAATTTGGGGCGGCAGGTAGCCTGGTGTTGGACTAGTAACCGGAAGGTTGCAAGATCGAATCCCCGAGCTGACAAGGTAAAAATCTGTCGTTCTGCCCCTGAACGAGGCAGTTAACCCACTGTTTCTAGGCTGTCATTGAAAATAAGAATTTGTTATTTACTGACTTGCCTAGTTAAATAAAGGTGAAAATAAATAAATAAATAACACCATAATGACATGTTTTATATGGAGTCTCATTAGCCTCCCTCCTCCCTCCCACCTTCGTCCTTTATCCAGTTCATTCTAGCTCCATACCCTTTATAGTGTTATAATGTAGCTCCGTACCCTTTATAGTGTTATAATGTAGCTCTGTACCCTTTATAGTGTTATAATGTAGCTCTGTACCCTTTATAGTGTTATAATGTAGCACTGTACCCTTTATAGTGTTATAATGTAGCTCTGTACCCTTTATAGTGTTATAATGTAGCTCTGTACCCTTTATAGTGTTATAATGTAGCTCTGTACCCTTTATAGTGTTATAATGTAGCTCTGTACCCTTTAGTGTTATAATGTAGCTCCGTACCCTTTATAGTGTTATAATGTAGCTCTGTACCCTTTATAGTGTTATACTGTAGCTCTATACCCTTTATAGTGTTATAATGTAGCACTGCACCCTTTATAGTGTTATACTGTAGCTCTATACCCTTTATAGTGTTATAATGTAGCTCTGTACCCTTTATAGTGTTATAATGTAGCTCTGTACCCTTTATAGTGTTATAATGTAGCTCTGTACCCTTTATAGTGTTATAATGTAGCACTGTACCCTTTATAGTGTTATAATGTAGCTCCGTACCCTTTATAGTGTTATAATGTAGCTCTATACCCTTTATAGTGTTATAATGTAGCTCTGTACCCTTTATAGTGTTATAATGTAGCTCTATACCCTTTATAGTGTTATAATGTAGCTCTGTACCCTTTATAGTGTTATAATGTAGCTCTATACCCTTTATAGTGTTATAATGTAGCTCTATACCCTTTATAGTGTTATAATGTAGCTCTGTACCCTTTATAGTGTTATAATGTAGCTCTGTACCCTTTATAGTGTTATAATGTAGCTCTATACCCTTTATAGTGTTATAATGTAGCTCTGTACCCTTTATAGTGTTATAATGTAGCTCTGTACCCTTTATAGTGTTATAATGTAGCTCTATACCCTTTATAGTGTTATAATGTAGCTCTATACCCTTTACAGTGTTATAATGTAGCTCTATACCCTTTATAGTGTTATAATGTAGCTCTGTACCCTTTATAGTGTTATAATGTAGCTCTGTACCCTTTATAGTGTTATAATGTAGCACTGCACCCTTTATAGTGTTACAATGTAGCTCTGTACCCTTTATAGTGTTATAATGTAGCTCTGCACCCTTTACAGTGTTATAATGTAGCTCTATACCCTTTACAGTGTTATAATGTAGCTCTATACCCTTTATAGTGTTATAATGTAGCTCTGTACCCTTTATAGTGTTATAATGTAGCTCTGTACCCTTTATAGTGTTATAATGTAGCACTGCACCCTTTATAGTGTTACAATGTTGGCTTCATTTTATTTATTTATTTTATTTTACCTTTATTTAACTAGGCAAGTCAGCTAACCACTAGGCTACCCTGCCGCCACATTCATGGAGTAATGAGCTTTAAATCTGTCATGTCTAAAGACCTCAGTTGATTAATGGACACCGTTTGACAATGTAGACCTTAGTGCTAAAGTAGAAGAATAACAGGATGGAATGGGGAAAACATCACTTCTGGCACAGTATTCTACTCTGTCTGGACATTGTTGCGTATCCAGTGTTGGTAGGGTGCATTATTCAATATAAAGTGTTGTGAAGGGCAGGAGTACTGTCACAACTGTGAGTGAGTGACTGATGCTAGTGCATTCCCTGCGCCTCCAGGCTGTTGTCATGTTCACGGAGCTGATCAGGGAGAACTTCAGGAACAGCAAACTGAAGCAGTGCCTGCTGCCGCCACTGGGGGAGCTGCTCTACCTCATCGCCACACAGGTGACGATATACTCCAAAGCAGTGCCCTTTCAACCCTATGCCTTCTACTGTCTTAATGAAATTGCCATTACAATGAATTAGACCTAACTTCTATTCAATCAATCAATCAAATGTATTTTATAAAGCCCTTTTTAAATGAGCAGTTTACAGCTAATGACTTATATGTCTGTTGGCTTAGGCCTTTATGATGATATTCTGATACTGTTGATAATCTACCACAAAGATACCTGCTTAAATAACTACTGTATTTAAGCACTCTCAGTAATATCAGCACTTAAAGATGTTTGTCTGTCTGCATTTGGTTTTTGTGTTTGATGAATGCTCACAACAGTTTGTGCAATGATTTGAAAACACTAAATGACAAATCGCTCTACAACACACAGTATTGCTTTTCATAGCTTTTCATAATGGCTTGCCACTAGTTTATTATTCCATTGAAAAGCTATGCAAAAAAGCTGTTTAACTTTCACGCTGTTTTGACTGTAAGTTATCTTGACCTCCCGCTGCATCTGAAAGCCATGTAGACACACACACATGAAGGTTCCTGGTGGTGGGATAGTATCTTTATTTTCAGGAGGGTTCCTGTTCCTCTCTGAGCTCTCCAGTTTGTCAGGGTCACTCAGTGCAGCACACACACAATGGCCATTGACTTTATTAGCTCAATAACCAATAGAAGTAAAGGGTTTTAAAGTGCCATTTATTCTCTATTGGCTATTTGTTTTTTTCTCCACAAAAGTCTTTTAATGTATGGAAATGTGCTTTCAAGGCTGAATTCAGGTAGTTCTAGTTTAATACAAATACCCGTGAAGAGTCATTTCATGTTATGGATCCACACCATATTGGTACACGCGACAATTCTCTTTCTCCTAATTTATGCTAACTGAGAGTCTTAGGAATTTGTACACCGTCTCCACAGAATAATGGAGAAGCCTCTAAATAATTTGGAGTATTCTGAGATTCGAGCAACATCTATAGGCCCTTTCCTATTATTAATACTACATGGACAACATGGGGAAACAATATGTATGAGGATTGATGTAATGTAAGTATACTGTATTACATAACAAATTAATATTAATAATAATAATATAATAATAATTTTTTTTTAAAACACAGAAAAATGAATAGACGGCATAAAAGCAGAGCTTAGGTAAAAACAAGCCATGTGGTTAATGGGCTCTCTGAACACTGCAGATGTAGGATCTTAATTTGAGACAGTTACCTAGAGCAGGAAAATGATCCTGCAGCAACAACATTTTTGTAGGGGTTGATGCATTTTTTGTTAGGGCAAATCAAGTCTGAAATTTCAAAGTGGAAATGACAAACTTTTGAAACTTTTTTAAAACTCAAATATACTACAAGTCTGCATTTCCTGCCGTGCAGGAAGGGATCAAATGAAGATCCTACATCTGCATGCAGCACAGTGTATGATCAAAGGCGTCATTAACACGGATGTAGTGATGAAAAGGTGGGAAAATGTGAGCAGCAGTGGAGATGACAGGAGGAGAATAGTGTCAATGCAAGCTAACTCAAAACAACTTCACATGTAGTGTAATAGGTGCATAAAGATTATTCTGTGTGTAAACAGTGTTTCCATACGCTTTTGGTTCACTACATCACTCCTCATTATTTACTGTCAATATGTTTTGGAGCCAATTAATTCACATATCCCCAGTTTACTACATAATAACACACATTCCCTCACCGTTACCAAAGGCATTTCCAAGTTCCAAATTTGGTAGCTAGCTAGATCATTTGCTGGGGCTTATTTATTTAGCCTAATTACGCTAGCTGCTGCTGCTTTGTTTTACCCTAATTATTCCCCCAACGAGCCGCTACAGAGGTCCTCTCTGTCTCCACTCACAGCCCCTCCCCTTTTCTTACCTTCCCTTCCCTCTCTCCCCGCAGGAGGAGAAGAAAGAGAACCCAGGAGAGCTGTGGGTTGTTCCTGCTGCCGCCTACACAGTGTTAATGAGGTGCCTTCGGGAAGGGGTAAGACTGCTGCACCTGCCTCAGCAGGAGGGAGGGAGGGAGGGGGGTGGGGGACTTCCGCGGTAATGATCCTCCTGCAAGGCCCTACAGGCATTGTTTGCCAACTGCAAGTCAAGGGCATGCAGCAGACCCAGTCGTCAGCCCCTGTCATGTACCTGCATCAAAACAACCCCCGGATGGATGGGTCCTTGTCATGACCTCGCCGGCAATTAACGACTGGTGGATACACACACGTACACACACATACACACTCTGTATGTAGGCTGTGTGTAGTGCAGTAGTGTGTCAGTCAGCCAGATAGTCAGTCTGGCCAGAGAACCGTTGTTCCTCAGCTGGTGCATCTGTTCTTCTTAATTACACAACTGAGTTTGTTTCAAAAGACCATGTCTCTTCTCCCAGAAGGGAGAGTTGATATTACGTGTTCATTATAAACTAATTAGCAAAAGTTTTAGGCTGGCCAGCGTATATACCAATATGGAGCAAGATTTATTCCAAAGATGTGTGAGTTGGGTGGGGGGGAAAATATAATTTAGTTGTACCTATGTACTTAAGAAACTTTATTTGTACGTAGGTCAATTTAAGTCTGATGCCATCTACTGTAATTTCATTGAAAGGATTTGCCTAAAAATAGGTTTTGTCCAGACAGTTTACACCAAATTTGTGAATTCTGATCCATAATCTCCAGTCTTCTATTTAAAACATATTAGTAATAATGGTGTAATGGATCCTGTTCATCTTTCCTAGAAATGATGTCAGATGTTTTTATATACCTCTAGAATGTTATATCTGGACCTCACAGCATCAGAGGGAAAGTTAATGTACATGCTTCTTACAATGTTGACAACGTTGACTGTCTGGGATAGTTCTAGAGAGAGTGCTGTCTGAGTGACTGTCTGGGATCGTTCTGGAGAGTTCTGTATGAGTGACTGTCTGGGGTAGTTCTGGAGAGAGTTCTGTATGTGTGACTGTCTGGGATAGTTCTAGAGAGAGTTCTGTATGCGTGACTGTCTGTGATAGTTCTAGAGAGAGTTCTGTCTGAGTGACTGTCTGGGATCGTTCTGGAGAGAGTTCTGTCTGGGATCGTTCTGGAGAGAGTTCTGTCTGAGTGACTGTCTAGGATCGTTCTGGAGAGTTCTGAATGAGTGACTGTCTGGGATAGTTCTGGAGAAAGTTTTGTCTGAGTGACTGTCTGGGATAGTTTTGGAGAGCGGTCTGAATGAGATAGTTCTGGAGAGAGTTCTGTCTGAGTGACTGTCTGGGATAGATTTGGAGAGAGGTCTGTATGGGATCGTTCTGGAGAGAGTTCTGTCTGAGTGACTGTCTGGGATCGTTCTGTATGAGTGACTATCTGGGATAATTCTGGAGAGAGTTCTGTATGAGTGACTGTCTGGGATAGTTCTGGAGAGGGTTCTGTCTGAGTGACTGTCTGGGATAGTTCTGGAGAGAGTTCTGTATGAGGGACTGTCTGGGATAGTTCCGTAGAGAAGTCTGTATGAGTGACTGTCTGGGATAGTTCTAGAGAGTTCTGTCTGGGATAGTTTTGGAGAGAGGTCTGTATGAGTGACCGTATGAGATAGTTCTAGAGAGAGTTCTGCCTGAGTGACTGTCTGGGATAGTTTTGGAGAGAGGTCTGTATGAGTGACTGTCTGGGATAGTTCTAGAGAGGTCGGTATGAGTGACTGTCTGGGATAGTTCTGGATAGGTCTGTATGAGTGACTGTCTGGGATAGTTCTGGATAGAAGTCTGTATGACATAGTTCTGAAGAGAGTTCTCTATGGGATAGTTCTTGAGAGAGTTCTGTCTGGGATAGTTTTGGAGAGAGGTCTGTATGAGTGACTGTCTGGGATAGTTCTAGAGAGGTCGGTATGAGTGACTGTCTGGGATAGTTCTGGATAGGTCTGTATGAGTGACTGTCTGGGATAGTTCTGGATAGAAGTCTGTATGACATAGTTCTGAAGAGAGTTCTCTATGGGATAGTTCTAGAGAGAGTTCTGTCTGAGTGACTGTCTGGGATAGTTTTGGAGAGAGGTCTGTATGGGATCGTTCTGGAGAGAGTTCTGTCTGAGTGACTGTCTGGGATTGTTCTGTATGAGTGACTATCTGGGATAATTCTGGAGAGAGTTCTGTATGAGTGACTGTCTGGGATAGTTCTGGAGAGGGTTCTGTCTGAGTGACTGTCTGGGATAGTTCTGGAGAGAGGTCTGTATGAGTGACTGTCTGGGATAGTTCTGGAGAGGGTTCTGTCTGAGTGACTGTCTGGGATAGTTCTGGAGAGAGTTCTGTATGAGTGACTGTCTGTGATAGTTCTGGAGAGAAGTCTGTATGAGTGACTGTATGAGATAGTTCTAGAGAGAGTTCTGCCTGAGTGACTGTCTGGGATAGTTTTGGAGAGAGGTCTGTATGAGTGACTGTCTGGGATAGTTCTAGAGAGAGTTCTGTCTGGGATAGTTCTAGAGAGGTCGGTATGAGTGACTGTCTGGGATAGTTCTGGAGAGGTCTGTATGAGTGACTGTCTGGGATAGTTCTGGAGAGAAGTCTGTATGACATAGTTCTGAAGAGAGTTCTCTATGGGATAGTTCTTGAGAGAGTTCTGTCTGGGATAGTTTTGGAGAGGTCTGTATGGGATTGTTCTGGAGATAGTTCTGTATGGGTGTCTCTATGGGATAGTTCTAGAGAGAGTTCTGTCTGAGTGACTGTCTGGGATAGTTTTGGAGAGAGGTCTGTATGGGATTGTTCTAGAGAGAGGTCTGTATGAGTGACTGTCTGGGATAGTTTTGGAGAGAGGTCTGTATGAGTGACTGTCTGGGATAGTTGTAGAGAGGTCGGTATGAGTGACTGTCTGGGATAGTTTTGGAGAGAGGTCTGTATGGGATTGTTCTAGAGAGAGGTCTGTACGAGTCCTGTAGGAACTGCAGGTACAGGGGACTTTTGTTGATTTAATTAAAGGATTTGTTCAATACAGACTCTGAGCTGTAATGAGAATAATACTATCAGGAAAGTTAAGTGGTGTTGAGAGTCAGTCAGTCAGTCACTCTGTCTCTCTCCACCAGCCACCTTGACTAATAATAACTCTGTGGGTGCTCCTCTCTGAGGGCCGGGAGGGGGATATGACTGAGGAAGGGAAGCACAGCACACACTCACACCACGTCGGTCATTAAGACGCTGCCAACCGGGTGCTTTTCTTATTTATTTCTATTGAGCGATGATGAGTGCTGACTGACACTTGCCTACTTCTCTAGGGAGAACCTCCCCAGCTAAACACAGATTGAAGTCAAACTTTCAGAGTAGGATGGGAATTCTAGCTAAGTTCTGATTGGATGGATCCTGGCTGTGGCAAGCATGCATGATTCAGCGGCTTCATGTCTTTGTAAACAAGAACATATGGCAATTAGACTAGATAGCATAGCCTATATACAGTCTATTAGACACATCACCCCATTCACCAAAATGGATCGCTCCTACAGACAGTGAGTCATGTGGCCGTGGCTTGCTATATAAAGCAGGCGGACAGGCATCAAGGCATTCAGTTACTGTTTGATTGAACATTAGAATGGGCAAAACCAGTGACCTAAGCGACTTTGAGTGTGGTATGATGGTCGGTGCCAGGCACGCCAGATCTAGTATCTCAGAAACGGACTCCTGGGCTTTTCCCGCATGACAGTGTCAAGGGTTTCCCCAGAATGGTGAGACAAACAAAAAACATCCAGTCAGCGTCAGTCCTGTGGGCGACAACAGTTTGTTGATGAGAGAGGTTGAATGAGAATGGCAAGAATCATGCAAGCTACAGTAACGGGCAGGCTACAAACAGACAAATAATGGCTCAGTACAACAGTGGTGTGCAGAACGGCATCTCGGAACACGCAACTCGTCGATTCTTGTCACGGATGGGCTATTACGACCACACCAGTTCCACTCCTATCAGCTAAAAACAACAAGAAACGGCTCCAGTGGGCAGGCACGCGATCACCAGCACTAGACAATTGTGGAGTGGAAAAACAATGCCTTGGCTGACAAATCCTGATTCCAGTTGTGTCATGCTGATGGCAGAGTCAGGGTTTATCGTAAGCAGCATGAGTCCATGGACCCATCCTGCCTGGTGTCAACAGTACAGGCTGGTGGCAGTGGTGTACCGCTGTCCAATCTGCTGCAACTGCGTGATGACATCACGTCAGCATGGGCCAACATCCCTGTGGAATGTTTCCAACTTGTAGAATTCATGCCCCAAAGAATTCAGGCTCTTCTGGAGGCAAAGGGGGTCCGACCCAGGACTAGATGGGTGTACCTAATAAACTGTCCGGCGATGGTATGTTTTCATGTTATTTATGCAGTATTTCCCTGCATGGTTAAAACATTTCAAATTGAATTGATATGTGAAATGCTTACACCACTTTACATGCACTTAACTGCAATTCTAGCTGTGTTTGCATGTCAGATTTTCATGACCACAGCTGATTCTGAAATTCCAAACAAACGGTGAGAATAAGATGTCAAGAAGAGAGTTGCTTGTTCTCTTGTTAAGGGCAGCAACCCACATACCGTAACATTGCAGCGAGTGTAGCAGCATCAGCAAATGTTTCAGGAGGGAGAGGAAGATGGAGGGAAAGTCTGGGCGTGAGAGAGAGGGGAGCCTGAATGCCAGAGATGGAAAGGGAGAAGGAGACTGGGAAGAGAAGGCAAGGCAGCGAGAGATAGGGAGACTGGGAGGAGAAGGCGAGAGAGAGAGAGACGGGGCAGGTGAATCAAGTGAGAGAGGACAGAGAGAGAGAGAAGCGGGCAGGATAAACGACTGAGAGGAGAGAGAGAGAGAGAGACGGGCAGGAGAAACGACTGAGAGGAGAGAGAGAGAGACGGGCAGGAGAAGCGACTGAGAGAGGACAGAGAGAGAGAGAGAGAGACGGGCAGGAGAAGCGACAGAGAGAGAGAGAGAGACGGGCAGGAGAAGCGACTGAGAAGAGAGAGAGAGAGACGGGCAGGAGAAGCGACTGAGAGAGGACAGAGAGAGAGAGAGATGGGCAGGAGAAGCGACTGAGAGAGGACAGAGAGAGAGAGAGAGACGGGCAGGAGAAGCGACTGAGAGAGGACAGAGAGAGAGAGAGATGGGCAGGAGAAGCGACTGAGAGAGGACAGAGAGAGAGAGAGAGACGGGCAGGAGAAGCGACTGAGAAGAGAGAGAGAGAGACGGGCAGGAGAAGCGACTGAGAGAGGACAGAGAGAGAGAGAGACGGGCAGGAGAAGCGACTGAGAGAGGACAGAGAGAGAGAGAGAGACGGGCCAGACTTGAGCTGCCTGCAGGAAATATTTATGAGCGTGAAGAAGATGTTCCCAGTGCCAATGATGAAAGGTGTGTTTGGGAACAGAGGCAGTGGCGGTGGTGTATCTGTACCAGGGAGAGGGAGCCAGGGGCTTCAACCCTCCTCCTCTATCTCCTAGTCCTGGCCACCGCACCGCTCCACTCCACACAGCTCTCCACTCACATTAAACATGTATCAGTCCAACACAGGAGCTACTGTAATGCTCTGCTCCTAATCAGCTGCAGCCTAATCTCTCTCTGAAGCATAGCCCAATTCCCTATATAGTGCACTACTTTTGGCTCCGGTTAAAAGTAGTGCACTACATAGGGAGTAGGATGCCATTTGGGACGAATCACCTCTGGATGATTCGTAATAATAACCAGTTACATCACACACTGCTACATTTTTTGTGAGCTAGAGAACCCACTGGGCACAGACGTCAATTCAACGTCTATTCCATGTTGGTTCAACGTAATTGAATTGAAACGACGTGGAAACAACATTGATTCAGCCAGTGTGTGCCGAGTGGGAAGTGTCTCTTTTAAAAGAACGTAGACATTCTTCAAGGGAGATTGTATCTTAAAGTATTGTAGTACTCAATGGTAATAATTTCAGAGATCCTTTCCACACTGTCTTGTAGGTGTTTTGCTGTCTGACTTATTACATGCCAGCTCCATCTTTGCATTCTTCTGTAATCTTCTAAATACACATTTCACAAAGTTAAAACCCATTTTGATATTTTTTTGGTTTTAATATCACTCTTATTCATTAAACATGCCATTTAAACGGAGAGGATAGAGTTCTAAGCAGAGAGATGAAAACAAGCCGGATAATGAAAGGCTTAGCTGGCGGTCCTGAATTTACATTGAGCGTTCTTCTGGTCCAGGTGCTGCGCTGCTGCTTCAAAAGGGACATAATTACACACAGGCACTTGTTGCAGGCTGGGGAAACCACAAGAGAGGCTGCAGGGCTCCTCTCAGTCTGACACGGCTAACACTCTGGGAGAACATACAGCACAGGCTCAAACTAGAGGAGACACAAAGGCTAAGCTTAGTAAAGACTTATAGCTACCACTATGATAAGAGTCTTCTTCTCATATAGAATTGTTTACTGGGGATTTTTCGATCCTCGTGTAGTGGAGATACTAAGCTTAGTAAAGAGCTGCATTGAACTCTGTTTTGTCCTCATAGTTTTGTGTTCAATCCCCATGTAGGCCCTACAGTATTATGGTTTATGGTTCTTAAGGTTATGGTTTTAGGCCCTACAGTATTAGCCCTAGGTTATGGTTTTAGGCCCTACAGTATTAGCCCTAGGTTATGGTTTTAGGCCCTACAGTATACACCCTAGGATATGGTTTTAGGCCCTACAGTATTAGCCCTAGGTTATGGTTTTAGGCCCTACAGTATTAGCCCTAGGTTATGGTTTTAGGCCCTACAGTATACACCCTAGGATATGGTTTTAGGCCTACAGTATTAGCCCTAGGTTATGGTTTTAGGCCCTATAGTATACACCCTAGGTTATGGTTTTAGGCCCTACAGTATTAGCCCTAGGTTATGGTTTTATGCCTACAGTATTAGCCCTAGGTTATGGTTTTAGGCCTACAGTATTAGCCCTAGGTTATGGTTTTAGGCCTACAGTATTAGCCCTAGGTTATGGTTTTAGGCCTACAGTATTAGCCCTAGGTTATGGTTTTAGGCCTACAGTATTAGCCCTAGGTTATGGTTTTAGGCCTACAGTATTAGCACTAGATTATGGTTTTAGGCCTACAGTATTAGCCCTAGGTTATGGTTTTAGGCCTACAGTATTAGCACTAGATTATGGTTTTAGGCCTACAGTATTAGCCCTAGGTTATGGTTTTAGGCCTACAGTATTAGCACTAGGTTATGGTTTTAGGCCCTACAGTATTAGCCCTAGGTTATGGTTTTAGGCCTACAGTATTAGCCCTAGATTATGGTTTTAGCCCTACAGTATTAACCCTAGGTTATGGTTTTAGGCCTACAGTATTAGCCCTAGGTTATGGTTTTAGGCCCTACAGTATTAGCCCTAGGTTATGGTTTTAGGCCCTACAGTATTAGCCCTAGGTTATGGTTTTAGGCCCTACAGTATTAGCCCTAGGTTATGGTTTTAGGTCCTACAGTATTAGCCCTAGGTTATGGTTTTAGGCCCTACAGTATTAGCCCTAGGTTATGGTTTTAGGCCCTACAGTATTAGCCCTAGGTTATGGTTTTAGGCCCTACAGTATTAGCCCTAGGTTATGGTTTTAGGCCCTACAGTATTAGCCCTAGGTTATGGTTTTAGGCCCTACAGTATTAGCCCTAGGTTATGGTTTTAGGTCCTACAGTATTAGCCCTAGGTTATGGTTTTAGGCCCTACAGTATTAGCCCTAGGTTATGGTTTTAGGCCCTACAGTATTAGCCCTAGGTTATGGTTTTAGGTCCTACAGTATTAGCCCTAGGTTATGGTTTTAGGCCTACAGTATTAGCCCCAGGTTATGGTTTTAGGCCCTCTGTATTAGCCCTAGGTTATGGTTTTAGGCCCTACAGTATTAGCCCCAGGTTATGGTTTTAGGTCCTACAGTCTAGACATTAGTTAAAGGCTTTCATCCCTTTTCATGTTGAATTAGACTCCTGTTTGGAATGATTTTCCAGTTAGTCCAGGGTAATCTACAGTATATCTGCAAAACAAATGTAAGTAATTGAAATGTTTCTTGTAGAACAGTTAAACAAGGAAATAAAATGGTGTTTAAAATAGCTCTCATGCCCACGCATTTTGAGAACTTCTTGGATGAGTACTTTTTGTTGTTGTTGCATCCTATGTACATTTTTTCCCAGTGTGTTAGATGCTAGTATTAATACAGTAGCAGTGTTTTATTTAGAAAAATAGAGAATTAGCCGCACTCCACTCCACAGGTGTGCCCAATGTCCTTTAATGGCGGTTTTCAAATTGGCACCCTATTTTCTATTTAGTGCACTACATTTGTACCAGGGAGTTAGATCAGGGTTCTCCAACTTTTTCTCTCAAAATAAATCCTGAGCCACTCGTATACAAGCAGCATATTGGTAGGCCCAATAGCAATAGCTATTGACCTAATTTGATGTTCTTTACCATATATTTTCAATGCCCCTCCCTGCCTCTGTTCATAACATTAGATTTTCAAAGCCCCTCCCTGCCTCTGTTCATAACATTAGATTTTCAATGCCCCTCCCTGCCTCTGTTCATAACATTAGATTTTCAATGCCCCTCCCTGCCTCTGTTCATAACATTAGATTTTCAATGCCCCTCCCTGCCTCTGTTCATAACATTAGATTTTCCATGCCCCTCCCTGCCTCTGTTCATAACATTAGATTTTCAATGCCCCTCCCTGCCTCTGTTCATAACATTAGATTTTCAATGCCCCTCCCTGCCTCTGTTCATAACATTAGATTTTCAATGCCCCTCCCTGTCTCTGTTCATAACATTAGATTTTCAATGCCCCTCCCTGCCTCTGTTCATAACATTAGATTTTCAAAGCCCCTCCCTGCCTCTGTTCATAACATTAGATTTTCAATGCCCCTCCCTGCCTCTGTTCATAACATTAGATTTTCAATGCCCCTCCCTGCCTCTGTTCATAACATTAGATTTTCAATGCCCCTCCCTGCCTCTGTTCATAACATTATATATTCAATGCCCCTCCCTGCCTCTGTTCATAACATTAGATTTTCAATGCCCCTCCCTGCCTCTGTTCATAACATTAGATTTTCAAAGCCCCTCCCTGCCTCTGTTCATAACATTAGATTTTCAATGCCCCTCCCTGCCTCTGTTCATAACATTATATTTTCAATGCCCCTCCCTGCCTCTGTTCATAACATTAGATTTTCAAAGCCCCTCCCTGCCTCTGTTCATAACATTAGATTTTCAAAGCCCCTCCCTGCCTCTGTTCATAACATTAGATTTTCAATGCCCCTCCCTGCCTCTGTTCATAACATTAGATTTTCAATGCCCCTCCCTGCCTCTGTTCATAACATTAGATTTTCAATGCCCCTCCCTGCCTCTGTTCATAACATTAGATTTTCAATGCCATTTTCAGACTTCACTTTCTGAAAGGTTGGAATAAGTAGTGACGCATCGCATGACTCCAAGGTTTTCTCTGTGTGTGTTTTGTTTATGCTGTTTTAGTCTAGTATAGTTGCCTTTGTAACATCAGGTTAAAACATGCTCTGAGTTACAGCACACCTTATACACAGTAGCCTCCAGCGTGCCTTACCTTTGTGAAAAGGGAGTCTGTGTACAGTATGTCCACACCGGTATGAAAGATAGTTAGTTGTACAAACGGGCGTGTTTAAAAAAACGGCCTCAGCTTTTCTTCACAGTGATTTTGTATGGTTGTTGTGTGGAGAGAGAAGAGAAACCTTGAGGCTGCTGTGCTGTGTGGAGTATCTTGACTTGAGTTGTATTCGTTTCTGGTTGACTTGTTCTACTGACACAACAAGGCCTTTCTGACTGGAATGTTCCCCCTCACTATGTTCACTCTTCGGGCCTGTCCCAAATGGCACCCTATTCCCTATATAGTGCACTACGTGGACTCTGGTCAAAAGTAGTGCACTATGTACAGAATAGGGTGCCATTTGGGACGCAGATTCCTTAACTCCTCACTCGCCCTCTAGCAGCTTGTCAATCAGTGCAGGTGTCCTCCTACTCAGCACCTCAACTATATCAGAACCTAGAGCCCTCTTTCTCTCTCTCTCTCTCGCTGTCTCTCTCTCTCTCGCTGTCTCTGTCTCTCTCGCTGTCTCTGTCTCTCTCGCTGTCTCTCTCTCTCGCTGTCTCCGCTGTCCCTCTCTCAATTAAATTAAATTCAAAGGGCTTTATTTGCATGGGAAACAAGTGAAATAGATAATAAACAAAAGTGTAAACACTACACTTACAAAAGTTTCAAAGGAATAGAGACATTTCAAATGTCATATTATGTCTATACATAGTGTTGTCACGATGTGCAAATAGTTAAACTACAAAAGAGAAAATAAATAAACATAAATATGGGTTGCATTTACAGTGGTGTTTGTTCTTCACTGGTCACAAATCCTGCTGCTGTGATGGCACACTGTGGTATTATCAAAATTGGATTTGTTTTCAAATTCTTTGTGGATCTGTGTAATCTGAGGAAAATATGTGTCTCTAATATACATTGGGCAGGAGGTTAGATAGTGCAGCTCAGTTTCCACCTCATTTTGTGGGCAGTGTGGACATAACCTGTCTTGTCTTGAGAGCCAGGTCTCATAGGGCACTACTACTGTTGGCCAAGGCCTCTAGGGTTCTGCACAAAACGAGTAGGGAGGAGGGTGCTGTTTTGGACACAGTCCAGTCATGTGGTTGGGGTGGGTTACTGTGTGTGGCTGTAGTGTACAGTCGTGGCCAAAAGTTTTGAGAATGACACAAATATACATTTTCACATAGTCTGCTGCCTCACTTTGTATGGTGGCAATTTCCATATACTCCACAACGTTATGAAGAGTGATCTGATGAATTGCAAAGTCACTCTTTGCCATGCAAATGAACTGAATACCCCCCAAAAAAATTTCCACTGCACTTCAGCCCTGCCACAAAAGGACCAGCTGACATGTCAGTGATTCTCTCATTAGCACAGGTGTGCGTGTTGACGAGGACAAGGCTGGAGATCACTCTCATTCTGATTGAGTTTGAATAACAGACTGGAAGCTTCAAAAGGAGGGTGGTGCTTGGAATCATTGTTCTTCCTCTGTCAACCATGGTTACCAGCAAAGTAAACACGTGCCGTCATCATTGCTTTGCACAAAAAGGGCTTCACAGGCAAGGATATTGCTGTCAGTAAGATTGCACCTAAATCAACCATTTATCGGATCATCAAGAACTTCAAGGAGAGCGGTTCAATTGTTGTGAAGAAGGCTTCAGGGCGCCCAAGAAAGTCCAGCAAGCGTCTCCTTAAGTTGATTCAGCTGCGGGATCGGGGCACCACCAGTACAGAGCTTGCTCAGGAATGGTAGCAGGCAGGTGTGAGTGCATCTGCACGCACAGTGAGGCAAAGACTTTTGGAGGATGGCCTGGTGTCAAGAAGGGCAGCAAAGAAGCCACTTCTCTCAAGGAAAAACATCAGGGACAGACTGATATTCTGCAAAAGGTACAGAGATTGGACTGCTGAGGACTGGGGTAAAGTAATTTTCTCTGATGAATCCCCTTTCCGATTGTTTGGGGCATCCGAAATAAAGCTTGTCCGGAGAAGACAAGGTGAGCGCTTACCATCAGTCCTGCGTGCATGTGTCATGCCAACAGTAAAGCATCCTGAGACCATTCATGTGTGGGGTTGCTTCTCAGCCAAGGGAGTGGACTCACTCACCATTTTGCCTAAGAACACAGCCATGAATAAAGAATGGTACCAACACATCCTCCGAGAGCAACTTCTCCCAACCACCCAGGAACAGTTTGGTGACAAACAATGCCTTTTCCAGCATGATGGAGCACCTTGCCATAAGGCAAAAGTGATAACTAAGTGGCTCGGGGAACAAAACATTGATATTTTGGGTCCATGGCCAGGAAACTCCCCAGACCTTAATCCCATTGTGCTTGTGGTCAATCCTCAAGAGGCTGGTGGACAAACAAAAACCCACAAATTCTGACAAACTCAAAGTATTGATTATGCAATGGGCTGCCATCAGTCAGAAGTTAATTGACAGCATGCCAGGGCGGATTGCAGAGGTCTTGAAAAAGAAGGGTCAACACTGCAAATATTGACTCTTTGCATCAACTTCATGTAATTTACAAAAAAAGCCTTTGACACTTATGAAGATGCTTGTAATTACACTTCAAAATTCCATAGTAACATCCGATAAAAATATCTAATATCTAAAACTTTTGGCCACGACTGTAGTTCAGAAAGGTACTGTGGTAGAATACTGGTTTTAACTAGTGAACGCTATGTTTATTAGGTTGTTAGTAGTGATCCTCATTTCCACGTTTTTTCATTTCCTAATTTCCACGTTTTAATGGAGCTTATGATGTAACCCAGTGGAACCAGGGTAACAAGGTGACTTAATGGATGTGTGGTATATAATGGATGTGTGGTATATAATGGATGTGTGGTATATAATGGATGTGTGGTATATAATGGATGTGTGGTATATAATGGATGTGTGGTATATAATGGATCTGTGGTATATAATGGATCTGTGGTATATAATGGATCTGTGGTATATAATGGATATGTGGTATATAATGGATGTGTGGTATATAATGGATGTGTGGTATATAATGGATGTGTGGTATATAATGGATGTGTGGTATATAATGGATGTGTGGTATATAATGGATGTGTGGTATATAATGGATGCGTGGTATATAATGGACCTGTGGTATATAATGGATGTGTGGTATATAATGGATGCGTGGTATATGTGTGGTATATAATGGATGTGTGGTATATAATGGATGTGTGGTATATAATGGATGTGTGGTATATAATGGATGTGTGGTATATAATGGATGCGTGGTATATGTGTGGTATATAATGGATGTGTGGTATATAATGGATGTGTGGTATATAATGGATGTGTGGTATATAATGGATGTGTGGTATATAATGGATGTGTGGTATATGTGTGGTATATAATGGATGTGTGGTATATAATGGATGTGTGGTATATAATGGATCCGTGGTATATAATGGATCCGTGGTATATAATGGATGTGTGGTATATAATGGATCCGTGGTATATAATGGATGTGTGGTATATAATGGATGTGTGGTATATAATGGATGTGTGGTATAAAATGGATGTGTGGTATAAAATGGATGTGTGGTATATGTGTAGTATATAATGGATGTGTGGTATATAATGGATCCGTGGTATATAATGGATGTGTGGTATATAATGGATGTGTGGTATATAATGGATGTGTGGTATATAATGGATGTGTGGTATATAATGGATGTGTGGTATATGTGTGGTATATAATGGATGTGTAGTATATAATGGATGTGTGGTATATAATGGATCCGTGGTATATAATGGATCCGTGGTATATAATGGATGTGTGGTATATAATGGATCCGTGGTATATAATGGATCCGTGGTATATAATGGATGTGTGGTGTATAATGGATGTGTGGTATATAATGGATGTGTGGTATATAATGGATGTGTGGTATATAATGGATGTGTGGTATATAATGGATGTGTGGTATATAATGGATGTGTGGTATATGTGTGGTATATAATGGATGTGTGGTATATAATGGATGTGTGGTATATAATGGATGTGTGGTATATAATGGATGCGTGGTATATAATGGATGCGTGGTATATAATGGATGCGTGGTATATAATGGATGCGTGGTGTATAATGGATGTGTGGTATATAATGGATGCGTGGTATATAATGGATGTGTGGTATATAATGGATGTGTGGTATATAATGGATGTGTGGTATATAATGGATGTGTGGTATATAATGGATGTGTGGTATATAATGGATGTGTGGTATATAATGGATCTGTGGTATATAATGGATCTGTGGTATATAATGGATGCGTGGTATATAATGGATGTGTGGTATATAATGGATGTGTGGTATATAATGGATCTGTGGTATATAATGGATCTGTGGTATATAATGGATGTGTGGTATATAATGGATGTGTGGTGTATATAATGGATGTGTGGTGTATATAATGGATGCGTGGTATATAATGGATGCGTGGTATATAATGGATGCGTGGTATATAATGGATGCGTGGTATATAATGGATGTGTGGTATATAATGGATGCGTGGTATATAATGGATGCGTGGTATATAATGGATGTGTGGTATATAATGGATCTGTGGTATATAATGGATCCGTGGTATATAATGGATGTGTGGTATATAATGGATCTGTGGTATATAATGGATGTGTGGTGTATATAATGGATGCGTGGTATATAATGGATGTGTGGTATATAATGGATGTGTGGTATATAATGGATGTGTGGTATATAATGGATGCGTGGTATATAATGGATGTGTGGTATATAATGGATGTGTGGTATATAATGGATGTGTGGTATATAATGGATGTGTGGTATATAATGGATCCGTGGTATATAATGGATGTGTGGTATATAATGGATCTGTGGTATATAATGGATCTGTGGTATATAATGGATCCGTGGTATATAATGGATGCGTGGTATATAATGGATCTGTGGTATATAATGGATGTGTGGTATATAATGGATGTGTGGTATATAATGGATCTGTGGTATATAATGGATCTGTGGTATATAATGGATCCGTGGTATATAATGGATGCGTGGTATATAATGGATCTGTGGTATATAATGGATGTGTGGTATATAATGGATGCGTGGTGGGTAATGAACCACTTCACATTTTAGCCATTGTAATGATTTGTGTAAATCAAATTGTTACTTGCTAATTGTGTTGTTTTGCTTTTCTTTGAGGTGTGACCTTCAGGTTCTTGTAGGATTCAGGATTGTGTTTTATTTAGCCTAGCTAACCTATCTTGGGCATTCCATTGTATTGTGCTATGTGTGTGTGTTGGGTTCATCCGTGTGTGTATGTCCGTCCGTGTGTGTGTCTGTATGTGTGTCTTTAGGAGGAGCTGGTTGTGAACCACATGGTGTGTAAGATGGTGGAGAACGTGTGTACCCCGGCGTCTCACTACGCCCAGGGCTTCATCACCGCGGAGATAGGCCCCATGCTCTGGTACCTGTTCACACACTCCAGCGTCGACTCACTACGCGTCAGCGCCATCTCAGTAAGTACAAACTCAATACACTAACAAGGGAAATCTGAACTCACTCATTCACTATAATATTTCACTTTCATTTGTGATTGAAGTAGAGATACTGTGTGTACTGATGAAATACCACTGGGTGGATTATGTCCATGTATATAACCTGCATCGGGACTAATATCTTGATACCAGACCAAGGTTCCTATTTAAACTGTTTCTTGATTGAGTTTGTCTGACCCAAAGAAACCAATGCAATAGTCCCAAATGTACAAACCCTGCCTATCCGGCACTTCAGACACTTTTAGAAGCCAGCTGTGTTTGAAAGAGAACTTGATGATGACTGAGGCCTTCCTGTGTTATTAACTTCATACAGGCCCTGTGTAGAATCACCCGCCTCTCAGCCAGTGCCTTCCACAGTGTGATTGACAAGGTGGGGCTGCCAGCCATCTTAGCCAGCCTGGTGTCGGGGATCAGCCGTGTCCAGCAGCACATACTCACCATGTTCTCTGCCATGCTGGCGTCAGGGGCCCACGCCCAGCTACACAGACTAGTCCAGGAGCGGGTATGTAGGATACTGTAGTGTAACACCTTGTTAAACACCAACAGTCCTAAATGCTACTCTATTCCCTACATGACTCCCGAGTGGCGCAGTGGTCTAAGGCACTGCATCTCAGTGCTAGACGCGTCACTACAGACCCTGGTTCGAATCCAACTGTAGGCCGTCATTGTAAATAAGAATTTGTTCTTAACTGACTTGTCTAGTTAAATAATGGTTAAAAATAAAATAGTGCACTACTTTTGACCCTATGGGCCCTGGGCAAAGGTAGTGCACTATAGGGAATAGGGTGCCATTTGGGACGAAGGAAATGAAAGCACAACTATAGCCCCTCATTCAACTGTCACTGTGAGGCTAAGAGTGTGGCCTGTGCCATGGCTGTATGGGATTGGTGTTGTCTCTGTGTGGACGTGTTTCAGCCCTGTGCCATCTTCTTCAGCACTAAACATCTCATCTGACCCGGCACCGCCGCCCTCTCCCTAACGTCTGAAAGATAATTGGCCATTATCAGCTTGTGCTGCTAGTTCCAGCCAACACAGGAGATGAATCCCATCTCCTCTCCTCTTCTTCTCCTCTCTCCTCTCCATCTCCCTCTATCTTTAATCCTCTGGCCCAGTTAGGGTTAGTTGTAAGTATGAACAAATAATGGAATATAAATCTCTCCCAACGGAACACATGCAGCCAAAGCCAGATAAGATGCAGATAAGAAAGAGAAAGATTTGTCTGCATGTGATGTCTAGTCTGTCTCAGGGCCTCACCAACTGGGATGGGAGAGAATCATTTTCTTCAAAGAGAGGAGTTCTCTTATTTCCTGAGGTTGACTTGACTCCCAGTCACTGAGACTTGAACAAACATGCCTTATTCCTACTGATGATTATCTTTAAATATTCATCTTGCTTTCAGGATTCTCCACTAAGAGGGGCAGTACTGTTTCGTAATAGTAGCAGGATTGTTAATGCACAAACAAGGCCCTCCCTCCCAGTAAAGTTCCTATAGACACAAATGAGCCGGTGAAAGTGATTTAAGAAGGTACTGTACATCGCTGCCTTCAAGGTTCTGTGAGATTTCCATTGGTCATTTAGTTTGACCTGAATGAATCTACATGTCCATTTCCAATGTAACTGGGGAAAACAAGTCTTTGAGTGCATACAACTTACAGCGTCACCTTTGCACCAATTATAAAATGCTATACATTTTCCTCATGAATTCCCTTGACAAATAGAAGTCCGGAAAGCCTTGTTTATTCATGCATTGTCTTTGCATAAATGTTTTATTTCAATGAATCTCTAAGCAACTCCACTAATTGGGGAAGGAGCTGCAACAATCTTCTAGTGCAGCTTGGAATACTGTTGATGTAATTACAGTTTATGCAGCAGGGTAGACCAGAGGCTTTTGAAATGAATGAACTCAACTGCTCACACACAACCACAGCCAGTATTTAATCACAGTATTTAGGAGTGTTCATGTCTGTCTTACTTCTGCTGTCCTTTTCCATTTTCCTCCTGATTGTGACAGTGAATCAATTCTGACTCATTTGCTGCCCAGTAAATAGCGTTGAGCCAATTAGTCCTATTAACCTATGGTTTTATGATAAGTGTATTGTTTTGGAGAGGCTGTCGTTTCCACCCTCCCAGCACCTTCCAGATAGTGTAAGTAATAACACCTGTAGCAGCCCACAGGGAGCCTTCCAGGTTAGTGTAGCTCAGTATCAGGTCAACACTATAGCTGGCTCTACTGGTCAGTTAAGACTCAGTGTAGCTCAGTATCAGGTCAACACTATAGCTGACTCTACTGGTCAGTTAAGACTCAGTGTAGCTCAGTATCAGGTCAACACTATAGCTGACTCTACTGGTCAGCTAAGACTCAGTGTCAGGTCAACACTATAGCTGGCTCTACTGGTCAGCTAAGACTCAGTGTAGCTCAGTGTCAGGTCAACACTATAGCTGGCTCTACTGGTCAGTTTAGACTCAGTGTAGCTCAGTATCAGGTCAACACTATAGCTGACTCTACTGGTCAGTTTAGACTCAGTGTAGCTCAGTATCAGGTCAACACTATAGCTGACTCTACTGGTCAGCTAAGACTCAGTGTCAGGTCAACACTATAGCTGGCTCTACTGGTCAGCTAAGACTCAGTGTAGCTCAGTGTCAGGTCAACACTATAGCTGGCTCTACTGGTCAGCTAAGACTCAGTATCAGGTCAACACTATAGCTGACTCTACTGGTCAGTTAAGACTCAGTATCAGGTCAACACTATAGCTGGCTCTACTGGTCAGCTAAGACTCAGTGTCAGGTCAACACTATAGCTGGCTCTACTGGTCAGCTAAGACTCAGTGTCAGGTCAATACTATAGCTGGCTCTACTAGTCAGCTAAGACTCAGTATCAGGTCAACACTATAGCTGGCTCTACTGGTCAGCTAAGACTCAGTGTCAGGTCAACACTATAGCTGGCTCTACTGGTCAGCTAAGACTCAGTGTCAGGTCAGCACTATAGCTGGCTCTACTGGTCAGCTAAGACTCAGTGTAGCTCAGTGTCAGGTAAACACTATAGCTGGCTCTACTGGTCAGCTAAGACTCAGTGTAGCTCAGTATCAGGTCAACACTATAGCTGACTCTACTGGTCAGCTAAGACTCAGTGTCAGGTCAACACTATAGTTGGCTCTACTGGTCAGCTAAGGCTTATCTAACCCCACTTGACTCCATTACAGTTGAGCATATCTTAAAGGGATAGTTCTGACTTACCCTTATGTGTTGTTTCGTCCAAATAATTTTAAAATGTTTTTTATGGAAATTCCAGAATCTCCTGGCTAGCATTTTTTGTTATTGTAGGTAGCAATGATAATCAAATGGATTGTATCATAACGCCAAAACAGTGAACTCTCCCTTTAATGGAGTGGCTGTCTGTCATTACAGGACTTTGTGGTGAAGATAATGCGTTCACTGGAGAGCCCGTCCTCTGTCATCAGAGCCAAGGCCTTCCTGGTTCTCCTTCAGGTCCTCTGCAGCAACAGGGACATGCTGCTACTCTGCTGCAACTCTAGGTATGGACAGGTCTACTACACATTCACTCTCTCTCTCTCTCTCTCACACACACGCGCGCGCTAGCACACACACCTACACGAAGGTGATGGCTGCTGTTTTATGATCCCGTAACCAATTGTCCTATTGTGTATGTTTTTTCACGTTATTTGTATGTATTTTGTACATAATGTTTCTGCCACCGTGTCTTCTGACCGAAAAGAGCTTGTAGATATCATGACAGTGATTACTCACCCCGTGCTGGAGGAATACCTTTTGTTCAACGAGTCGGACGGGAACGATTTACTTCAGACGCCCGACAAGGCCCTCATCCCCGTCATTCGCAGGAGTAAGAGACTGCGGTATCGTGGACGAAGATCCGGATGCCTTTTTAGGATCCCACGCCGAGAGGGTAATCTACCTTTACCATTGGTCCTATTAGCCAACGTACAATCAAGCGATAATAAAATAGACAAACTACAATCATGTATATCCTACCAACGCGACATTAAAAACTGTAATATCTTATGTTTCACGAGTCGATGCTGAACGACAACATGAATAACATACAGCTGGCGGGTTTTAAGCTTTTTCTGCAGGATAGAACAGCAGCTTCTGGTAAGACAAGGGGTAGCGGGCTATGTATATTTATAAACAACAGTTGGTGCGCCAAATCTAAGGAAGTCTCAAGGTTTTGCTCGCCTGAGGTAGAGTATCTCATGATAAGCTGTAGACCACACTATTTACAAAGAGAGTTTTCATCTGTATTTTTCATAGCTGTCTACATACCACCACAAATCGATGCTGGCACTAAGACCACACTCAATGCGCTGTATACGGCCATAAGTAAACAGGAAAACGCTCACCCAGAGGTGGCGCTCCTAGTGGCCGGGGACTTTAATGCAGGAAAACCTCATTTCTACCAGCATGTTAAATGTGCAACCAGAGGGAGGAAAAACCCCTGGACCACCTTTACTCCACACACAGAGACGCACACAAAGCTCTCCCTCCACTCCATTTGGCAAATCTGACCATAATTCTATCCTCCTGATTCCTGCTTACAAATAAAAATTAAAGCAGGAAGCACCAGTGACTCGGTCAATAAGAAAGTGGTCAGATGAAGCGGATGCAAGCTACAGGACTGTTTTGCTAGCACAGACTGGAATATGTTCTGGGATTCTTCCGATGGCATTGAGGAGTACACCACATCAGTCACTGGCTTCATCAATAAGTGCATGGATGACATCTTCCTCTCGTACGTACATAGGTGTTCCTTTTGTCCAGGTGTGAAAAGGCAGTATGGAGTGCAACAGAGATTGCATCATCTGTGGATCTTTTGGGGCGGTATGCAAATGGGTGTGGGTCGGCAAACCATTAAGTTTGCAGATGACACAACAGTGGTAGGCCTGATCACTAACAACGATGAGACAGTTTATAGGAAGGAGGTCTGAGTCCTGGCCGTGTGGTTCCAGGACAACAACTTCTCCCTCAACATGATCAAGACAAAGGAAATGATTATGGACTACAGGAAAAAGAGGACCGAGCACGTCCCCATTCTCATCGACGGGGCTGTAGTGGAGCAGTTTGAGAGCTTCAAGTTCCTTGGTGTCCACATCACCAACAAACTAACATGGTCCAAGCACACGAAGACAGACGTTAAGAGGGCACAACAAAACCTATTCCCCCTCAGGAGAATGAAAAGATTTGTCATGGGTCCTCAGATCCTCAACAGGTTCTACAGCTGCACCATCGAGAGCATCCTGGTTGCATCACTGACTGTATGGCACCTGCTCGGCCTCCGACCGCATGGCACAACAGAGGGTAGTGCGTACGGCCCCGTACATCACTGGGGCCAAGCTTCCTGCCATCCAGGACCTCTATACCAGGTGGTGTCAGAGGAAGGCCCTAAAAATTGTCAAAGACTCCAGCCATCCTAGTCATAGACTGTTCTCTCTGCTACCACACGGCAAGCGGTACCGGAGTGCCAAGTCTAGGTCCAAGAGGCTTCTAAACAGCTTCTACCCCCAAGCCATAAGACTCCAGCCCCCCCCACACAAACACACACTTTTACGCTGCTGCTACTCTCTGTTTATTATCAATGCATAGTCACCTTAATATGTACATGTAGGTAGAGTTATTACCTCAATTACCTCGACTATCCGGTGCCCCCACACATTGACTCAGTACTGGTACCCCCTGTATATAGTCTTTGCTATTGTTATTTTACTGCTGCTCTTTAATTAATTGTTACTTTAAAAAAGTATATATTTGTAATTTAATTTATTATATAATTGAATTATTGCATTTAAAATATATTTAGATGTATTTATTTTTCTTGTGTTTTTATTTCTATTTGAATGTATTTTTATTTTCTTCTTAAAACTGCGTTGTTGGTTAGTTGATTGTAAGTAAGCATTTCACCTGTTTTATTCGGCGCGTGGGACAAATAACATTTGATTTGATACACACACACACACACACACACACACACACACACACACACACCACACACACACACATAATGAAATGTGTACAATACAACTATTTTGTCTTTGTAGAGGAAGACTGAAATTTAATAGATGCCGTAAGTTCTCAGCCTAGAACCAATATCAAAGAGCAACGTTGTGTAAAAACAGTTAAATGAGGTCTATCAAATGATTCAGCACCCGGAGAAATGGTTTCCTCTAATACATTTCACTGGTTGCTCAAGCAAACGATCATTCTAAACCAATTTATGTCGGGATAACTTTTTTTAGGCCTCAGGATTTGAGATAGAAGTCCTTTGATTGGGGAAAAGGGGTGGAATCCTGAATCAAACTCACGAGGGAAGAAGAGATGGTTCTTTGATAAGGGTTGAATGTTGTCTGTCATTCGCAAGCTGCTATAATTATGAAGAGGAAGTAGGACAGCTCTGGGTCCATTTGGATCTAGCTGATAGTAGGTTATACCAGGTTGTATGTTGGACAGTCAGTCACTTGTTCTTACTTTACATAATTGGTGCAGAGTTATTGATTATTTCTGAGTATTCAGTAGCGCCTTGCTAAATACTAAATTGTGAAGAAATCAAATGACATATTTAAATGCAAAGTTTCATAACAAATGTAGTTGTGAAAGTTTCAGGACTAACTTAAAAAAAAAAAAACAAGTGTATCTTGATAGCATGTGAACTCTACATCATATTTAGAAATGGAAATGAATTGGCCTAGTTGCAGTTTAAACAGTCTAGACTCTGCTAGCCTGCCCTGTCTGTGGACGTACACATCTCTCTCTCTCTCTCTTTCTCTCTCTCTCTCTCTCTCTCTCTCTCTCTCTCTCTCTCTTTCTCTCTCTCTCTCTCTCTCTCTCTCATATCTCTCTCTCTATCTATCTCTCTCTCTCTCCCATCCCTCTCTCCCTCCCTCTTTCCCTCTCGTCTCTCTCTCTCCCATCCCTCTCTCCCTCCCTCTTTCCCTCTGTCTCTCTCACTCTCTCTCTCTCTCTCGCTCTCTCTCTCCCATCCCTCTCTCCCCCCTCTTTCCCTCTCGTGTCTCTCTCTCTCCCTCCCTCTTTCCCTCTCTCTCACTCTCTCTCTCTCTCTCTCCCACTCCCTCTTTCCCACTCTCTCTCTCTCTCGCTCTCTCTCTCCCATCCCTCTCTCCCCCCTCTTTCCCTCTCGTGTCTCTCTCTCTCCCTCCCTCTTTCCCACTCTCTCTCTCTCTCTCTCCCTCTCATCCCTCTCATCCCTCCCTCTCTCTCTCTCTCTCTCTCTCTCCCTCTCATCTCTCCCTCTCTCTCTCTCTCTCCCACTCCCTCTTTCCCTCTTGTCTCTCTCTCTCTCCCTCTCCTTGCCAGCCATGTGATGCTGTTGTCTTCTATTTCTTCCCAGACTCTAACAAGTGTTCCCAGGGCGGTCCCTGTCAGCACTAACCCCCCACTCTATCTCCTAATGTGAGAACCGTCTGCGGCATGGCGGCACTCACCCAAACACTTCTCTAATTAGCTCCACTGTGGCGCGCAGAGCGCACGGCCCACCACACACTCCTCATCGTCATGCCTTCTGATAAATCAGCCCAGCGCCCGCGTCCCTGTTGTGGAAATGTCAAGTTTGTTGCTTTGTGTGAAGTGTTTTCAATGGTCGGAGAAGACATGGAGAGACACTTGTAGGCCAAGCCAGGCGCCGTACGGTGACAGCGTTGCAGGGTGAAATATGCTCTGAAGAAAAGTTGTCTACATGTCTTTTTATAGCTTGACTGGAAATGTGGAGAAAGTGATTGGAAGTTTAGTACAACTGGTACAAGGTCTGTTGGTATTGAGGTCTTTATTTGATCATGTACTGTATTTAACCAATGGAGGACATGTAAATATCCACTACTGTTTCATTTGAATTATGTATTTAATGATGTAGCTTGTGATATGCATCGTAAATCAAAAACATAGGTTGGACAACCTGACCTGTGGTGTGTACCAGTGGCGGCTGCTGAGGGGAGGACGGCTCATAATAATGGCTGGAATGAAGCAAATGGAAAGGCATGTGTTTGATTACCATGTGCCCATCCTCCCCAATTAAGGGGAGGGAGAGAGATTTCATTTGCAGTCAAATGAACACTGGGGCCTGATTGTGTTTAGCTGAGTGGGCAGGTTTTCTCATCAGCAGCAGAACAAATGAACGAACACTGCTGAAATGATATTCCCACTGGCCTCCCAGGACTATAACAGGAAGTGGGAAGCCCAAATGTCAGGCTGCCACGCCTATCAATCCCTGTCACTCTGGTACCAGCTCCGCTTTCGCCCCTGTTCCTCCTGGGATTCCAATTATAGAGAGATGCGTGTCGGCTGTCAGCACCTAACGTCCTGCCCATGACTAAATGTCATTCATAGTGAAAGTCACAGTTCTCTCTCTACTCTGTCAGCACCTAACGTCCTGCCCATGACTAAATGTCATTCATAGTGAAAGTCACAGTTCTCTCTATACTCTGTCAGCACCTAACGTCCTGCCCATGACTAAATGTCATTCATAGTGAAAGTCACAGTTCTCTCTATACTCTGTCAGCACCTAACGTCCTGCCCATGACTAAATGTCATTCATAGTGAAAGTCACAGTTCTCTCTCTACTCTACTCTCTATTCTCTTCTCTATTCTCTCTATACTCTCTCTATTCTCTCTATACTCTGTCAGCACCTAACGTCCTGCCCATGACTAAATGTCATTCATAGTGAAAGTCACAGTTCTCTCTATACTCTGTCAGCACCTAACGTCCTGCCCATGACTAAATGTCATTCATAGTGAAAGTCACAGTTCTCTCTCTACTCTACTCTCTATTCTCTCTATACTCTGTCAGCACCTAACGTCCTGCCCATGACTAAATGTCATTTATAGTGAAAGTCACAGTTCTCTCTCTACTCTACTCTCTATTCTCTCTATACTCTGTCAGCACCTAACGTCCTGCCCATGACTAAATGTAATTCATAGTGAAAGTCACAGTTCTCTCTCTACTCTACTCTCTATTCTCTCTATACTCTGTCAGCACCTGACGTCCTGCCCATGACTAAATGTCATTCATAGTGAAAGTCACAGTTCTCTCTCTACTCTACTCTCTATTCTCTTCTCTATTCTCTCTATACTCTCTCTATTCTCTCTATACTCTGTCAGCACCTGACGTCCTGCCCATGACTAAATGTCATTTATAGTGAAAGTCACAGTTCTCTCTCTACTCTGTCAGCACCTAACGTCCTGCCCATGACTAAATGTCATTCATAGTGAAAGTCACAGTTCTCTCTCTACTCTACTCTCTATTCTCTTCTCTATTCTCTCTATACTCTCTCTATTCTCTCTTCTCTCTCTCTATTCTCTCTCTCTATTCTCTTCTCTATTCTCTCTATACTCTCTTTATTCTCTCTTCTCTCTCTCTATTCTCTCTATTCTCTTCTCTATTATCTCTATTCTCTCTTCTCTCTCTCTATTCTCTCTATTCTCTATACTCTCTCCTCTCTCTCTTCTATTCTCTCGCTCTAGTCTCTCTATTCTCTCTATTCTCTCTCTATTCTCTATACTCTCTCTCTTCTCTCCTCTATACTCTCTCTATTCTCTATACTCTCTCTCTTCTCTCTCTTCTCTATACTCTCTTCTCTATACTCTCTTCTCTCTCTATTCTATTCTCTCTCTATTCTCTATACTCTCTTTATTCTCTCTCTATTCTATTCTCCCTCTCTAGTCTCTCTATTATCTCTCTATTCTCTATACTCTCTATTCTCTCTCTATTCTCTCTCTATTCTCTCTCTATTCTCTATACTCTCTCTATTCTCTCTCTATTCTATTCTCTCTCTCTAGTCTCTATTATATTCTCCCTCTCTAGTCTCTCTATTCTCTCTCTATTCTCAATACTCTCTCTATTCTCTCTCTATTCTCTATACTCTCTCTATTCTCTCTATTATCTATACTCTCTCTCTTCTCTCTCTATTCTCTATACTCTCTTCTCTCTCTATTCTATTCTCTCTCTTTTCTATACTCTCTATATTCTCTCTCTATTCTATTCTCTCTCTCTAGTCTCTCTATTCTCTCTCCTATTCTCTCGCTCTAGTCTCTCTATTCTCTATACTCTCTCTATTCTCTCTCTTCTCTATACCCTCTCTCTTCTCTCTATTCTCTATACTCTCTCTATTCTCTCTATTCTCTATACTCTCTCTATACTCTCTATTTTCTCTCTCTATTCTCTCTCTATTCTCTCTCTATTCTCTCTCTCTCTACTAGGACCCAGCTAGTTATATAGGGCTAGTAAAAACCTGGTTGATCCCTACATGCTCAGATAAATAGATGAATTGAAGTTGTTGACTGCTGCGTGCCAGCTACCTGACTACTACCAGTGACCTGACTACTACCAGCTACTTGACTACTACCAGTTACCTGACTGCTACCTGACTACTACCAGCTACCTGACTACTACCAGTTACCTGACTCCTACCAGCTACCTGACTACTACCAGCTACCTTTCTACTACCAGTTACCTGACTACTACCAGCTACCTGACTACTACCAGCTACCTGACTCCTACCAGCTACCTGACTATTACCAGCTACCTGACTCCTACCAGCTACCTGACTACTACCAGCTACCTGACTACTACCAGTTACTTGACTACCACCAGCTACCTGACTACTACCAGCTACCTGACTACTACCAGTTACCTGACTACCACCAGCTACCTGACTCCTACCAGCTACCTGACTACTACCAGTTACCTGACTGCTACCTGACTACTACCAGCTACCTGACTACCACCAGCTACCTGACTACTACCAGCTACCTGACTACTACCAGTTACCTGACTATTACCAGCTACCTGACTATTACCAGCTACCTGACTCCTACCAGCTACCTTTCTACTACCAGCTACCTGACTATTACCAGCTACCTGACTACTACCAGTTACCTGACTACTACCAGCTACCTGGCACAGCAGGCTCCTCTGTACCTCCTTCCAGTGAATAGATCAGTCGGTGGAATGAAGTGGATTTATTGGTAGAAATGGAATGTGTTTGTGTGGAAGGTCTTTATAGGTCAGAAGTGTATGGGTTAATAGTACAGCTGTCTTCCTGTCACACTGGGGAGGTCTTTTCTTTCCAAGGACCAGGAATGTACTGTATCACTACAGAGAGGTGTAGGCCCATCGCTGCCTGGGCTTGGCTGTACTGAAATGTGGCACACTGTTTTTCTCATCTGTTCATTTGGTTGTGATTAATATCATATTTTCTGCTGTTTGAAGACCCCCTGTTTCATGTTGCTTTTAAAACAGCTGTATGCCAGTCATGTTGCTTTTAAAACAGCTGTATGCCAGTCATGTTGCTTTTAAAACAGCTGTATGCCAGTCATGTTGCTTTTAAAACAGCTGTATGCCAGTCATGTCATGTCAGTTACTTCTACCAGGGCTTATTTCCCCACTCAAGTGTGTTTCTCAATTTTCTCAGTGTTTTTCATCGCTGCCTAATTTGGAAGCCAGGTGTTTTTGGGGAGGGGAGTAGATGGCTGCTGGGTAAACGTCTGTGGATGGAGTATGTTATGCAGACGTGTGTTCTGTTGGTGGAAAACAAGTTAGGCCTAATTAACACTGCATGTTAATAAGCAAGCGCCCAGGGGCTGTACGTGTCTGTCTCTGTCTCTCTGTGTGTGTGTGTTTCTGTGTCTGTCTGTCTGTCTGTCTCTGTGTGTGTGTTTCTGTGTGTGTCTCTGTGTGTCTCTCTCTCTCTCTCTCTCTCTATTTTGCAGCTGTATCTGCTAACTGACATTACATACCATCTCTGTCCAGTGGTGTACTGACCTGTAGACACCACATCTGTCTCTGTCCAGTGGTGTACTGACCTGTAGACATCACATCTGTCTCTGTACAGTGGTGTACTGACCTGTAGACACTACATATGTCTCTGTCCAGTGGTGTACTGACCTGTAGACATCACATCTGTCTCTGTACAGTGGTGTACTGACCTGTAGACACCACATCTGTCTCTGTACAGTGGTGTACTGACCTGTAGACATCACATCTGTCTCTGTACAGTGGTGTACTGACCTGTAGTCATCACATCTGTCTCTGTCCAGTGGTGTACTGACCTGTAGTCATCACATCTGTCTCTGTCCAGTGGTGTACTGACCTGTAGTCATCACATCTGTCTCTGTCCAGTGGTGTACTGACCTGTAGACACCACATCTGTCTCTGTACAGTGGTGTACTGACCTGTAGACACCACATCTGTCTCTGTACAGTGGTGTACTGACCTGTAGTCATCACATCTGTCTCTGTCCAGTGGTGTACTGACCTGTAGTCATCACATCTGTCTCTGTCCAGTGGTGTACTGACCTGTAGTCATCACATCTGTCTCTGTCCAGTGGTGTACTGACCTGTAGACACCACATCTGTCTCTGTACAGTGGTGTACTGACCTGTAGACACCACATCTGTCTCTGTACAGTGGTGTACTGACCTGTAGACATCACATCTGTCTCTGTACAGTGGTGTACTGACCTGTAGTCATCACATCTGTCTCTGTCCAGTGGTGTACTGACCTGTAGACACCACATCTGTCTCTGTCCAGTGGTGTACTGACCTGTAGACACCACATCTGTCTCTGTACAGTGGTGTACTGACCTGTAGTCATCACATCTGTCTCTGTACAGTGGTGTACTGACCTGTAGACATCACATCTGTCTCTGTACAGTGGTGTACTGACCTGTAGACATCACATCTGTCTCTGTACAGTGGTGTACTGACCTGTAGACACCACATCTGTCTCTGTCCAGTGGTGTACTGACCTGTAGACACCACATATGTCTCTGTACAGTGGTGTACTGACCTGTAGACATCACATCTGTCTCTGTACAGTGGTGTACTGACCTGTAGACACCACATCTGTCTCTGTCCAGTGGTGTACTGACCTGTAGACATCACATCTGTCTCTGTACAGTGGTGTACTGACCTGTAGACATCACATCTGTCTCTGTACAGTGGTGTACTGACCTGTATACATCACATATGTCTCTGTACAGTGGTGTACTGACCTGTAGACATCACATATGTCTCTGTACAGCAGTGTACTGACCTGTAGACATCACATCTGTCTCTGTACAGTGGTGTACTGACCTGTAGACATCACATATGTCTCTGTACAGTGGTGTACTGACCTGTAGTCATCACATCTGTCTCTGTACAGCAGTGTACTGACCTGTAGACATCACATCTGTCTCTGTACAGTGGTGTACTGACCTGTAGACATCACATATGTCTCTGTACAGTGGTGTACTGACCTGTAGACATCACATCTGTCTCTGTACAGTGGTGTACTGACCTGTAGACATCACATATGTCTCTGTACAGTGGTGTACTGACCTGTAGTCATCACATCTGTCTCTGTACAGTGGTGTACTGACCTGTTGACATCACATCTGTCTCTGTCCAGTGGTGTACTGACCTGTAGACATCACATCTGTCTCTGTCCAGTGGTGTACTGACCTGTAGACATCACATCTGTCTCTGTACAGTGGTGTACTGACCTGTAGACATCACATCTGTCTCTCTGTACAGTGGTGTACTGACCTGTAGACACCACATCTGTCTCTGTACAGTGGTGTACTGACCTGTAGACATCACATCTGTCTCTGTCCAGCAGTGTACTGACCTGTAGACACCACATCTGTCTCTATACAGTGGTGTACTGACCTGTAGACACCACATCTGTCTCTATACAGTGGTGTACTGACCTGTAGACATCACATCTGTCTCTGTACAGTGGTGTACTGACCTCTAGACATCACATCTGTCTCTGTACAGTGGTGTACTGACCTGTAGACATCACATCTGTCTCTCTGTACAGTGGTGTACTGACCTGTAGACATCACATCTGTCTCTGTACAGTGGTGTACTGACCTGTAGTCATCACATCTGTCTCTGTACAGTGGTGTACTGACCTGTAGACACCACATCTGTCTCTGTACAGTGGTGTACTGACTTGTAGACACTACATATGTCTCTGTACAGTGGTGTACTGACCTGTAGTCATCACATCTGTCTCTGTACAGTGGTGTACTGACCTGTAGACACTACATCTGTCTCTGTACAGTGGTGTACTGTATCCTACTCTGTTAGGCAGGTTATTATCCACTTGCCTGTGAGGGTTGTTCTTGTTTCAAAATGCAGACTGTGTGTTCGAGTTCAAGAGTCTTGTTGCAGCTTGAGGGCTGTTTTGATGCTCCTCATTGATCTCTGAATCTATTAGCCTTTATTTTTAACCCTAATTGTTGTAATGAATATCATTTATTTGCTATAATACGTCTTACTAATTCTGTTTTCAATGGCTTGTATTGATCCCGGCTCAGTCCGGCTCCGTCCGGCTCCAGGGGTAGTTTGGAGGCTATAGGTGAATGATAATGTTTTGCAGACTGGTGATGTACATTGAAAGAGACATCAGGCAGGCCACGCCAGGGAAGGAGCTACAAAGCACCAATGAATACCTGTCAAAATGCCTCCATCTGCTCATCCGTCACGTCGTGCTGCAGCTGCCAGCCATTCTGGGTAAATCAATCACAATAACACAAAAACCACAGCACTAAGAGGAGGGGGGGTGGGGGGGGGAGAGGAGAGGGGAGGAGGGGAGGGGAGGGGAGAGGGGAGGAGGGGAGGGGAGGGGAGGGGAGAGGAGAGGAGAAGAGGGGAGAGGAGAGGAGAGGAGAAGAGGGGAGAGGGGAGGAGGGGAGGGGAGGGGAGGGGAGAGGAGAGGAGAAGAGGGGAGAGGAGAGGAGAGGAGGGGAGGGGAGAGGAGAGGAGAGGAGAGGAGAGGAGAGGAGGGGAGGGGAGGGGAGGGGAGGGGAGAGGAGAGGAGAAGAGGGGAGAGGAGAGGAGAGGAGGGGAGGGGAGAGGAGAGGAGAGGAGGGGAGGGGAGGGGAGGGGAGGGGAGGGGAGAGGAGAGGAGAGGAGGGGAGGGGAGGGGAGGGGAGAGGAGAGGAGGGGAGGGGAGAGGAGAGGAGGGGAGGGGAGGGGAGGGGAGAGGAGGGGAGGGGAGGGGAGGGGAGGGGAGGGGAGAGGAGAGGAGGTGAAGTGAAGTGGGGTTGAGGGGAACTTGCATCAATGGCTGGATGGAGCAAGCCAATTTGATTCTCCCTCTTTTTAATTACCTTTCTGATTGAATTTTAAATCACCCAGCCAGGTATTGACCTTTTCCTGACGTTTAATTTGTAAATCAGTGCTGCTAACATGGCACGTCTCCCATCAGGGCCGGAAGCCAGACCCAACCGGTTCAAACCGGTCCGGGCTCATTCTCCTCTAAGATCACTGGAAGGAGAGGAGAGGAGAGGAGGAGAGGGTATGGGGACAGATTGGGAGATCACAGAGAGAGGAGGAGATGAGGAGAGAGGAGAGGGGAAGGGGTGGGGTGGGGAGAGGAGAGGAGACTGAAGGGGGAGAGGTGATGAAAGGGGAGGGCAAGTGAGGGGTGTGGAGAGAGAACCCTCTCTCTGTCCTCTGTACTGTGTAGATGACATGCTGTCTGTCTGTCACCCCTCTGTCCTCTGTACTGTGTAGATGACATGCTGTGTCTGTCACCCCTCTGTCCTCTGTACTGTGTAGATTACATGCTGTCTGTCTGTCACCCCTCTGTCCTCTGTACTGTGTAGATGACATGCTGTCTGTCTGTCACCCCTCTGTCCTCTGTACTGTGTAGATGACATGCTGTCTGTCTGTCACCCCTCTGTCCTCTGTACTGTGTAGATGACATGCTGTCTGTCACCTCTCTGTCCCCTGTACTGTGTAGATGACATGCTGTCTGTCACCTCTCTGTCCTCTGTACTGTGTAGATGACATGCTGTCTGTCTGTCTGTCACCTCTCTGTCCCCTGTACTGTGTAGATGACATGCTGTCTGTCTGTCACCCCTCTGTCCTCTGTACTGTGTAGATGACATGCTGTCTGTCACCTCTCTGTCCCCTGTACTGTGTAGATGACATGCTGTGTCTGTCACCTCTCTCTCCTCTGTCCTCTGTACTGTGTAGATGACATGCTGTCTGTCTGTCACCCCTCTGTCCTCTGTCCTCTGTACTGTGTAGATGACATGCTGTCTGTCTGTCACCTCTCTGTACTGTGTAGATGACATGCTGTCTCTCACCTCTCTCTCCTCTGTACTGTGTAGATGACATGCTGTCTGTCTGTCACCTCTCTGTACTGTGTAGTTGACATGCTGTCTGTCTGTCACCTCTCTGTACTGTGTAGATGACATGCTGTCTTGTCTGTCACCTCTCTGTACTGTGTAGATGACATGCTGTCTGTCTGTCACCTCTCTGTACTGTGTAGATGACATGCTGTCTGTCTGTCACCTCTCTGTACTGTGTAGATGACATGCTGTCTGTCTGTCACCTCTCTGTACTGTGTAGATGACATGCTGTCTTGTCTGTCACCTCTCTGTACTGTGTAGATGACATGCTGTCTGTCTGTCACCTCTCTGTACTGTGTAGATGACATGCTGTCTGTCTGTCACCTCTCTGTACTGTGTAGATGACATGCTGTCTGTCTGTCACCTCTCTGTACTGTGTAGATGACATGCTGTCCGCGCTGGGCAGTATAGTGGGCAGGAAGCATCCCTCCACTGTTCAGGCCAAGCAGCTGAAACAGAGTGTACCCATGATGACTGTGGTGCTCCACCTCCTCACCTCTCAGGTAACCCTTCCTACTGTACTACAGTATGTCACAAACACTGTATTCTACCATATACCGTTATTGATGCACGGACTGGTTTGTGTTTTTACTTAAGCAGTAATGCACCTCAGGGGTTTGTGGTATATGGCCAATATACCACAGCTAAGGGCTGTTCTTATCCACTACGCATCGCGGAGTACAGCCTGGACACAGCCCCTAGCCGTGATATATGGCCAATATACCACAGCTAAGGGCTGTTCTTATCCACTACGCATCGCGGAGTACAGCCTGGACACAGCCCCTAGCCGTGATATATGGCCAATATACCACAGCTAAGGGCTGTTCTTATCCACTACGCATCGCGGAGTACAGCCTGGACACAGCCCCTAGCCGTGATATATGGCCAATATACCACAGCTAAGGGCTGTTCTTATCCACTACGCATCGCGGAGTACAGCCTGGACACAGCCCCTAGCCGTGATATATGGCCAATATACCACAGATAAGGGCTGTTCTTATCCACTACGCATCGCGGAGTACAGCCTGGACACAGCCCCTAGCCGTGATATATGGCCAATATACCACAGCTAAGGGCTGTTCTTATCCACTACGCATCGCGGAGTACAGCCTGGACACAGCCCCTAGCCGTGATATATGGCCAATATACCACAGCTAAGGGCTGTTCTTATCCACTACGCATCGCGGAGTACAGCCTGGACACAGCCCCTAGCCGTGATATATGGCCAATATACCACAGCTAAGGGCTGTTCTTATCCACTACGCATCGCGGAGTACAGCCTGGACACAGCCCCTAGCCGTGATATATGGCCAATATACCACAGCTAAGGGCTGTTCTTATCCACTACGCATCGCGGAGTACAGCCTGGACACAGCCCCTAGCCGTGATATATGGCCAATATACCACAGCTAAGGGCTGTTCTTATCCACTACGCATCGCGGAGTACAGCCTGGACACAGCCCTTAGCCGTGATATATGGCCAATATACCACAGCTAAGGGCTGTTCTTATCCACTACGCATCGCGGAGTACAGCCTGGACACAGCCCTTAGCCGTGATATATGGCCAATATACCACAGCTAAGGGCTGTTCTTATCCACTACGCATCGCGGAGTACAGCCTGGACACAGCCCCTAGCCGTGATATATGGCCAATATACCACAGCTAAGGGCTGTTCTTATCCACTACGCATCGCGGAGTACAGCCTGGACACAGCCCCTAGCCGTGATATATGGCCAATATACCACAGCTAAGGGCTGTTCTTATCCACTACGCATCGCGGAGTACAGCCTGGACACAGCCCCTAGCCGTGATATATGGCCAATATACCACAGCTAAGGGCTGTTCTTATCCACTACGCATCGCGGAGTACAGCCTGGACACAGCCCCTAGCCGTGATATATGGCCAATATACCACAGATAAGGGCTGTTCTTATCCACTACGCATCGCGGAGTACAGCCTGGACACAGCCCCTAGCCGTGATATATGGCCAATATACCACAGCTAAGGGCTGTTCTTATCCACTACGCATCGCGGAGTACAGCCTGGACACAGCCCCTAGCCGTGATATATGGCCAATATACCACAGCTAAGGGCTGTTCTTCTCCACTACGCATCGCGGAGTACAGCCTGGACACAGCCCCTAGCCGTGATATATGGCCAATATACCACAGCTAAGGGCTGTTCTTATCCACTACGCATCGCGGAGTACAGCCTGGACACAGCCCCTAGCCGTGATATATGGCCAATATACCACAGCTAAGGGCTGTTCTTATCCACTACGCATCGCGGAGTACAGCCTGGACACAGCCCCTAGCCGTGATATATGGCCAATATACCACAGCTAAGGGCTGTTCTTATCCACTACGCATCGCGGAGTACAGCCTGGACACAGCCCCTAGCCGTGATATATGGCCAATATACCACAGCTAAGGGCTGTTCTTATCCACTACGCATCGCGGAGTACAGCCTGGACACAGCCCCTAGCCGTGATATATGGCCAATATACCACAGCTAAGGGCTGTTCTTCTCCACTACGCATCGCGGAGTACAGCCTGGACACAGCCCCTAGCCGTGATATATGGCCAATATACCACAGCTAAGGGCTGTTCTTCTCCACTACGCATCGCGGAGTACAGCCTGGACACAGCCCTTAGCCGTGGTATATTGGCCACATACCACAAACCCCTGGGGTACTTTATTGCTATTATAAACTGGTTACCAATGGAATTAGAGCAGTAAAAGTACATGTTTTGTCATACCTGTGGTATACGGTCTGATATACAGGGTAGCCTAGTGGTTAGAGCGTTGGACTAGTAACCGAAAAATCCCGAGCTGACAAGGTACAAATCTGTCATTCTGCCCCTGATCAAGGCAGTTAACCCACTGTTCCTAGGCCGTCATTGAAAATAAGAATTTGTTCTTAACTGACTTGCCTAGTTAAATAAAGGTAAAAAAAAAATATATATATATATATATATATATATATATATATATCATAGCTGTCAGCCAATCGGCATTCAGGGCTCGAACCACCAGGTTTATAATTGAACTTATGTAAAGGTATTTGAATGTTTGGTTTGTTAAATGTGAGACGCCGTGTGTAACATCCATTTTTATAGTTTACTTCGCTGCTTGAGTCATCTCTCTCTCCATGCAGCTTTCCACACAGACCTAGCCCCGCCCCCTGTCACAGCTAGTTTGTATTTTCTTAGCAAGTTGGGCCTAAATTGTGTTGGCCTCTAATGCTAATCGCTCTTTAGCTGGCTAGCTAGCTAATAAATGTACTGAATCAGAGCAAACGTAATTAGCTGTACTTCCTGATAATACCAGTGATGGTTTAGACCTAAATCAACATGCTGTCTAAATCAGAGGAATACGCGAAGCAAGAATATGTACGCTACATGAAGTATCTAAGAGAAAACATTAAATGTAGCTAAAGATGATATTGTCCCTTCGGAAACACTTATCAACACTTTGGTTCCTACCCTGTCACAATAACTCCTCCATGGCACTTTCATTCATTGTCACGTCAAACAACACTGTATTATTATATTCTAGCTCTATAATTAGAATAATCATGATATTTCCATGATTCCAACGGTTCACCCAACCTTTTTTGCTCTAACTTGCAAGTCAAATCACAATTGGAACATTTGGTTAAAAATAAGGCCTAGATTGTTTGCCCATATTGTTCAGCCCTACAGTATGTGGCAGTGTGGAAATGATCTCAAATGAGCCCAGGAAATGCAGAAATTGATGAAAATGCTGAATAAAACAATTAGAATGGAGAAAGACCCATTGAAATCACAAAACAGCACTCCCTTCGGCCCCCCCTTCTGAACCAACACTTTCATCTCCAGATGAATGCACTAACTGTAAGTCACTCTGGATAAGTGCTTCTGCTAATTGACTCAAATGTAAAACTGTTCAAATAAAGCACATTTACAACTTCTATTATTCAAAACCATAAAATATATTCATACCGTCCAATTTTTTAAAATGACCATGATATTACATTTTAGTCATATCGCCCATCCCTACTGTGTGTGTGTGTGTGTGTGTGTGTGTGTGTGTGTGTGTGTGTGTGTGTGTGTGTGTGTGTGTGTGTGTGTGTGTGTGTGTGTGTGTGTGTGTGTGTGTGTGTGTGTACAGATCAAGTACGGTACATGCATGTGCGTGATTGTGAAATGAGATCACTTGTTTAATGAGATGGAACCTCAGTCAGGTAGAATGGATTCACAAGCTAATGGATCAGGAGAGGTCAGGATCTCTGACACTATAGCATCTCTCCATCATAAAACATACAGCACACTGCCTAGAGGCTTCAACTGATGCTTATTGATACATTTCTGAAACCCTTCTGCTCATTTGTGTCCACTCCTACCACCTAGAGCCAATGAATCAGGGGGTTCGCTTTAAGAGCTGTGAGTCTCTCTCCTCATCCAAACCAACAGAGATCTTAATCAACTTTATCACAGGCAGAATAGAGCAGGGAACTGTGCCAGAGACCACGGCTCATCTGAGCACTGCTGCAGCTAATTGGATTAGAATGCTGCAGTCGAACAGTCACACACACACACACACACACACACACACACACACG